>NC_037670.1:128048852-128072906 GCF_003255815.1 Theropithecus gelada | reverse complement strand
AAAAAAAAAAAAAAAAAAAAAAAAAAAAAAAAAAAAAAAAAAAAACAGGAAGGAAGGAGAGATGCCAGACCCAAGAGTTCTATGAAATCCAGATTAGGCAAAATTAACATGATAGAAATAAGATCAGAAGTTGTTTCAGGGTCAGAGAGTTGACTGGGAAAGGGCATGAGGCACCTCTCTGGGGTGATGATTATGTTGTATATCGTGAGGGGATGTGGATTACATAGATGGATGCATTTTCAGAACTTGAGATCTGTGTATAGCACTGTGTGTAAATTTTCCTCAGTAAAAATTTCAATAGTAAGAAGAAAGGCAATGAAAAAAAAATAAGACATAGGAGATATTTCTGATTCATAACTTGAGACAGAGAAAGAGAGACTGCAAAGGAACTAAAACATGAATGGATTCTAGTTTTCTCAAGAAGTGTTTTACCCTCTAAGCAATTACAAAGTCGGAGAGGATCTGTGTTTTACTTAAGTTATCCCTTTAATGCTTATTTTCTGAAGATCACAGAAGGCATCCAGACTCTAATATCACCAGGCTCTGATGTTCTAGTGGGAAATGTAGAACTATTAAAAAACACAGTGATAAATGGCAACTAGATGACAACAGATGTTTCCCCTCCAGCACAATGATAGAACAATAATAATAGCAGAGATGCCCTATTCAACAGAGATCAGGGAAGAACAGGAGTTACTCCTCAGAAATAGCATCTTAGATACTGGGTTGTAATGCCAACAGAGATGTGAAACATCAAGAAAGTCACGAATACAGTTGTTTCAAATCCTGTGGTACAAGAAGACCTCCATCAGTTGGATGATGATACAGAAAGGCCCACAATTTACAACAAAGGAAGCTAACGCCATGGTTGGCATTGCATTGGATTGCTAGAATCAAGAAAAGACTAGAACATTTCCATTTTCATATATAAATGACAATATTACAGGACCAGGGAAATAGCAATCATAGACTGTGCCACATCTGGTATTCTCTTGAAAATAGCAATTTTTTGGAGCAATTAATATGAAATCAGGAAGAAGACTGGTGATTTGGCTTACTAACATTCCTTTGAGAAAAATAATTGTCTGAACAACGAGTATAAAAATACTGAGATTTCAAGATGATG
This sequence comes from Theropithecus gelada, assembly GCF_003255815.1. Taxonomy (NCBI): domain Eukaryota; kingdom Metazoa; phylum Chordata; class Mammalia; order Primates; family Cercopithecidae; genus Theropithecus; species Theropithecus gelada. Next base: position 128,071,780 of record NC_037670.1, on the reverse strand, counting down.
GGTGAATTATTCTAACTGGAGCTTTATTTAATAATAGCTTAGCCCGTAAACGAAAATAAGTCAAGCAAGCAGTAAAGCCACTTTATAGTTCATTAGTATCTTGGACAACCCCTGTGCCATAAATAGTAAAAAACAAAGAGGACTCCTCCATTTAGTAGCCAAGTGTGAGAACTCCAATGTAAGTGGAGTTTCTAGGTAATCAGAAAGAAGTAAGACTGATGAACAAACAAGGGAGAAATAAATTGGATAATAAAAGTATCTCCACTGTGCTCGGTATCCAACATGCCCATGGGCAGTGAGCCGGAAAGACAGTGCTGGTGAAAGGGAGCTTAAACCTTTCATTTTCTCAAGAGCAAGTGGCTACAGGAAATGGTGAATAGATGAAAAAAAGTCAAACACAATAAATATTTTCTCTGATGACATACCCTTGCCAGAACCTCTAGTGTATCCGTGCATTTTCAGGTTATGGAATTATAATTTAATATTTGGAGTTTAATGGTTCACTATTTTGATCATGTGTGAATCTCTGCTTTTTCTCTAACCTGCTCTCTCTTGATTTGTTCACCGCTTTCTACTCTCTTACTTTTTCTTCTCTTTTGTTAATAACCTTTTTCTCTTATTACAAAACTCTCCTCTAACTTTCCTCGCTAGCTTCCTCCCCCTCATTTCCCTCTTTTTCTATCATGATGTAATTGCTCCAGGGAAAAGTTTCATCTACAATAGAAAGGTTAACCAGGGGGTGTCCAACTAATAAACTAAGGTGTGAATCTAGAGGTTTATTACTTCCTTGTTTAATTTCTGGTTTAGGTGACAAAAACAAGAGCTCACTCAAAGGAATTAAATGTCAAGTACATTTGAAACAAGTAAGAAAATATTTCTTCAAGCAGCATGTAGTGCAATTTACCATAGTAGGAGGCCAGAATATTGTGTGCAGTAGTAAGATTTTAGAGGTGTTATTTTTAACCTAAATAACGTTTGTCATTCGCACCTGTTAACGAAGAAGAGATCAATTTTTTAACTCCCTGGTGAAATAAGAAAAGTTATCTTACCTTCCTCGGTGAAAAGTAATGAGAAAGAATGAGCTATAAATGGAGTTTGTCATTTTCACATTTACAGCATGTGTTAGCTCCTTAGAAAAAAAGACATGACATAGTTGAAGGTAATATTATTCTCAGTCTTATATAATGAACTTTCCTTGCTGTTTCTCTAAAAAGATTCCACATTTACAAAGAGAATAGGATTTAAAAAATAATAAGCTTGATCTTTCATTTCTTGAAAATGATCATGTAAATTGCTCAGAAGTATAATGATCATGTCCTCTTTATTATAAAACATTATCTATATTGTAAAATATGGTCAGAAGTTGAGTATTTGATTGTTGAGGTTTGAATGGAAGGTACAAAGAGTTCTGGTGTCTCGGAATAAGTCAGCTGAGAGCCCAGCTACCAAATGGCTGGCAAGATCTCGTTTACTTTGATGAATTCATCAGTCCTTGATCTGGCCTTGCTTTGCGAGTTCACACCTCAGATTCTTGTTAGCACAAGCAGTGTGATCTGTACCTGGGGTTGCAGACACATTATCTTTGGGTCAGGAAATTACAAGAAACTTTTCTTTTCCTTTTTCATTTTTAAAGAACCTTTACATAATCAGAACAAAAGTTAAAATTATCCGAATATCTCCATTCGGAAATGCTGGTGAATGTGGCTCAGCAATGCAGGTTTATAGAATGTCAGATTGCTTCTCGTGGAGCTGATCATCAGACACTGACCCCTTCAGTGGCAATACATTATGGAGAGATAATATGATGTCCTTGGTCTTGAGGACAAATTACATGTATCTCAAATGAGAATTTGATGATAACTGATTGTCAGTGAGTTTCCAGGTGATTAACTTGCTTCAGCAGAGTACCTGACTACCGGCTGAGTGATTTCACTATGATCTAAAAAGAATGAGTCATGCCATTAGACTGCTCTTGAGAAAACAATATTTCAGTTATTTATTTACTGTTATCAGATGATGTCACCACCAACATTCATAAATCTCTGGTTGTGCAAAGGAGCTCAATTTTCTCATTCATCCTCCTCCGCTTTCCTGCATCCTGAGAGCCCATCTGAGTCACTGCTCTGTGGGGACCCCAGACTACAAGGACATTTCACCTCATCTTCCTCTGTGCCCGATGAATGGTGGTTGAGCATATTTTCATGCCTAATAATTTCAAAATCAGGATTAAAAAGCCCAGTTATATCTTCAGAAGTATACTCTCTACTGTTCAAAGGTATCATCGCATGTAATTCTTTATCCTTCGGGAAAAAACAGTCACCTGAATAATAAATAGCAAAAAATAGATAACTAATACCAAAATAACAAGCTTGCAATTTGCCAAGGAGCTTGTTACAGTGGAAGACAAAACCCGGGTTCAAAGCATTTGTTTTTCTTTTATGTTTATGGTTTGATCCTAGTTTTTTTGGTCAGCAAGTACCAGTCTTTATATTTACTGATTCTTTTATAATTTTGTTAGTGAAAAAAGAGATAGTGTACATATGAAATAGATTGTGATGAATTATCTAAGAATATATATAGCCAAAGGGGTACTGAATTTGATTGTCATGTACTTCAGTCCAGTGAATTCACTCTTAATGTTTTTTATGAAGTAGTCCATTCATCTCTCTACTTTTTGTACTTTTTTATCAGCAAAAAAATTATCCTATAAATGAAAAAACAGTTTTTAAGAAAAGTTATTGTAAATGTTCAAAATAAATGTTCACAGTAAAAATGACAAACATTCCTTGAAATGCACATTGTTTTTATAGAATTGGAATTTTTCCTTCACTAGCTGCATGAGGCAGAGTGGGAACAATACTGGACAAGAAATCAGGCAACCTGAATTCTAGTCCTGTTTCATCATCATAAGGGAGTGATGAGATGCGGTGATATTTCAAGTCCCCTCTCACTTGATGATCTGTAAACTCAAGTAATAGATAAGCTTCATGTAGAACCTAAGCATGTGATAAATTGGTTCAGGGAAGGTTTAATAATTTCAAGCTTTCAAAGATTTTTGAAGATTGCTAGTATTTCCCTTAAAATGTCTTTTAATCATATTGTTCATGGCAAAATATATTTTTGAGGTGGACAATCCATATGATACGCCAAGGTATCTGGCAGATTCTTATGTTCTGTTTTTCATATTGGGAAATATAAAAGGAGAAAAGCATTCTTAGATTAGAGAAACATTCAGTATTACTTTTACTATTATGCAGAGAAACAATTCATTTATAATCCTTAGGCTGGGAGGTCACATTCCTTTTCAAATTGAACAACAGAAGTCTGTTTAACTGGGATTGTTGAAAACTTCCTTCTTCCCACAAATCTCTGAAGACTATGTTACCTAACTTTACAAAGCCCAACATTTTCCTGAGAGAATGAGAAAGTAGAAAACATTTAATTGTGAGGTTACAGATTTACATGTCAGCAATAAACAACAGCAGTTTTTGTTTTTGTCTTTATTTTTGTTTTACACTGAGCCTAAAGAAAATTGAACCACTCATTATCCAGCAAATCAAATCCTAGTTCTTAGGAACTCATAGAACTTTTCCATAAAGGAAGAGTAGAATTTCAGATTACTTGTGGTCTTCATAGGAACATTTTTGGGGGTTAAATACCTCACTCCACTCAACCAAGTTAAATTGTTAGACACAGAGGCATTCTGAGAAAGTGAGGAGGGTAGGACTGAAAGAGCAGTTATGCATTTAAGTATTGTTTCAAATTCTGGGGTGAGCCAGGAATTATTTTTCTTGGAATTTGAATGTTTATTTATATCCATAGGTTTTTAAAATTCACCTCATCTTTCTAGCAGGGGTCACTATTCTCTTCTTGGAAGCCATGACCACCAGTTGCCCTCTGTACTGTCTTGCCTGGTCTCCATCAGGATCATTGTGTTCATCATGAAATTATGATTTATCTTTCCCTTTATCATAATGGCATTCATATGTGTAGTTGTACAATACTTAACTTTATTGGTAGAAAAAAATATTAGGAAGATCACCTTAATGGGCAGCACAGATTAGTTAAGAATATGCATAGAAAGGAACCCCACTACCAATAATCATGGAGAAGTAAATGGAGATACACTTGGATTGATACACACTGAAGGATTATGATGATGGTTAGAGCTTTCCAGAAACCAGACCACGGGCAATCTGGTTGTTCCCCAGGAATTCATTCTTGGACCTTTTCTCTTTTTACTTTGTATATCCTCCCTTATCCCCAGGCCCCTAAAGATAAGCACTCCCATGATTTCAACTAGATCCTAAACTGTCCTATCAGTCCCAATTGCCTTTCTCTGAAAGTTCAGCTGATCATCTCCAATTTTGAGTATAACCAGAAAGCAGGCAGTTTCCAAGCCCTCTAATTCTCTAGAATTGTGTTGTCCAACATGGTAGATGCTAGTCACGGATGGCTGTGGAGCACTTGCAATGTGGCTAGTCTGAATTGAGATGTGCTGTAAGTATAGAATATACCCCACAATTTGAAGACAGTATTTAAAAATGTAAACAGTGTAATTAATAATTTTTATATTACTTACATGTGAAAATATAATTTGAATATATTGAGTTAAATGAAACAGTTTGTTAAAATTAATTCGTTTCTTTTTAATGCAGCCATTAGAAGTAGAAAATGACAAATGTGGCTTACATTAGGTTTTTATAGAGCAGTAGAGGGTGTCCACTTTGCTCCATCCCACCTTATTTCAAGGCATCATTGTATCTTACTTGAGTTACATTGGTAGCCCCCAGTCTTGCCTACCTCCAGTCCATAATTTGCTATAGTAATTTTTCTAAAAGGGACTTGCCACATGACTTTTGAAACAAAATAATTAGTTCTGCAATTGACTAGCTGTGTAACCTTGGACAGTAATTTAATATTTCTAAATCTCAGTTCTAGCATTGTCTAAGTGGAGATAAAAAATAGAAGGAGAGGATTTTGTATCAATTAATTGAGGTATTATTTGTAGAGCTTCTATCAGCACCTATCACATGGTAAACAGCGCATGAAGCCTTTGTGAGCTGGTTGCCACTTTCTGGCCACATCCTTTGCTGCCTTTCTGCATGGATCAGCGTGGTTCCAGTCATACTGACCCACTGAACTAACAGTCCAGCTGTGTGTCATAATTTCTGCATTCCATGTGTCCTATCACGCACTCATCTTTCTTCCTTGCTTGAGTAACTCCTATTTCTCATTCAGGACCAGTTTTGGGACCATCTCCTTTGGAGGCTTTCTCTTACTTCCCCAGTCTCTGCATTAGGTACCATTGCAACCAGTGTGTGCTCCTGTTATGAGTGAAGAGCAATGACAAGTGTCACAGCTGTTGGAGTTAGCAAGTTGTAGGTCCAGATTACAAACTCTAGGTTCAAATTGCAACTTCACGACTGTGTGACCTTGAGCAAATGCCTAACTTCTCTGTAGCTAAATCTCCTCCTCAGTAAAATAAGACACTGATAACTGTCTTAGAGAGTAAGAGGCATTTGAGTATCTGATACGTCACAGAATGCAATAAATAGCTATCATTGCATTGATACCCTCTATTGTAACTCTTTGTTTACTTCTCTGCCTTTCCATTTGAAATGTAAGCTCCTGGAAGAAAATACAAGTGTTTCTTTGGTCCTTGTATCACTAAAGCTTAGTGCAGTGCTTGTGAGCCCTCAACCTAAGTTTGTTAAAATCAAGAATGAATTAATAAATGATGAATGAATAAATAACACCATTGGCATCTAAGAGAGGGTTGAATTTGACCTCCTAGAGGGATGGACATTCAGGGTAAATTAAAATAATTTATGTTGACAAACCCAGTCAGACTGTGAGAAATTCAAGTAAAGGACATTTAGAAGACCTTGGCAGAAATCTGACAGATTTGTCCCATCAGTCATTGATGAAGCTATTGTTTCTGGAGGTAGCAGCCACACAGTGGGTAATATCTGATCATTATAAATCTTTTAGTTTCTTCAGCAGGGTTACCAATGGCTTTTTCCATTTATTATAAATTTGTGGAGATATAAAGCACAATGAAGAAGAGAAGCGTCTAGAGAATTGTAGAGTTCAATGGGAAGAATAGCTGTATCTGTTTTCTTTTCTCTTGTGTTTATTGTTTTTTTTTTTTTAACCCCTGCTATTCTACTACATAGAAGTGATTCTCCAAAGACATCAAACATCTGTCATCTAAGTACTGGTTCTCTAATTCCAGGCTGTAGGCCATTACTTTTATACAGTTATCCAGTTTCTAGCTGAATTCTGTTTAAGCAAAACTATGGAAGGAGGGGGCCTATAATACATATATTATATATAGATATTTTCTTGATATATAGTTGATTTGGAAACTGCTGAGCAATATTTATAGACAAAATAATTGCTATAGAAATTTAAGCAGCAGGCCTCAAATTTCACATCAACAATGATGCTTTTAGTTTAGAGTCACTGGAGGCAAATTGCAGATAGCTATTGTGAGGTTTGAACATTCTTTTACCTTTTCCTCCATCAAACTTGATGTTTCTCTTAAGCCATTTCACAATGACTTGGAGGCCAAATAATCTTCATCTCTCACTAAAGTAAGAAGCCTACTATAAATTTTGTGCTACTTTGCTGTACTTTTATCACAATCACAAGAATTAGAAAAGTAGTAAGAAGTCATTCGCATAATACAGTCTCTATGGAAAAAAAAAACCCTCATGTAAGGTTCTGGAGTAGATGAAAATGGTGGAAATCCACGAGAAATTCTTAGCAATAATAATAGCTAACACTTACATCATGCTTACTATGTGCCAGGCACTGTTCTAAGTTATTTAGACCTCAGACCTTTAAAATGGTTATATTTATGAAGTTGTCTTATATTCATTTATTCATTCAACAAATATTTCAGGAATACAATGTTCTCAAAAGGAATATGCCCTAAATGATGAACAAGAGACAGGTTTATTGTCCTTACAAACTACTGTTGTGTCTCTTCTAATGTCTTGCTTCACAGTAACCAAGGGAAGATTTGAATCTCCTAAGAATTGTGATGCTATGAGATACTAACATTTCAAATTCTGTATCAAATTTGTTTATGTTTTTTCTAAAATATGTTAAAAACACTTGGCACTGTTGATCTTTTGTGTGGGAATGTGGCTCAAAAGATTAGAATAATAACATTTAATCAATGTGGTAAACATAGAGGAAGAACTCTGATTTCTTTGCCAAGTTTTGACATGCAGTGTTTCTCCCTCCTGGCTTTATGGGCTCCTTTCACACTTTTGTCTTCTTCCTATTTGGATGGGTGTTCTACTCCTTTTCTCTAAAATTAACAAACGGCTGAAAGGGCATAATACAATAATCTCCTAAACAAAGGGCATAGTGCCCTTTCTGCAATGTTTGGCACCTGGAATGTGAAAGTCTTTGAAAATGTTCTTTCTGCATGAAATACAGCTCTCATGTGGTTTGAGGTTCAGACAGGGGAAACATAGCTCTTTCTTTCTACATGTTAGGAATGTAATGATTATAGGTTGAAATGTCACAATGCAGAAAATTGTAAATGTTACTGTAAATATACAAGGTCAAATCCAGAATACACATACCTTGTGTATTCAATCTCTACTAGATAGAGATATGAATAAATTCATTTTTAAGATCCTGTCCTAAGATTTTAATAACCACTTCATTTTATAGTAATAAAGATAGGAGCTAATTACGTTATTTGCAAAGTTAGCATAATAGCTCAGTATCCAAAATTTGCTTGAATTAGAATTTGTGTGTATATCATACTAATACGTGGATTAAATACAATCTGATTTCATTGTTTTTAGCATGGTGGGATGTATACATGCAGATTTGTCTGAGGACAGTCATTTTAAACATTTACATTAACCATAACTCCAAAGAAAAATGTTTAAAATGCATAAAACACCTTTTAATTTCAGAGATACAAGTTTTTATGTAAGTGGATATTACTCTGCTTATTTTTAATACTTGCAAAGTCCTTGTATTGAGCATGTATATATTATATAATTATTGATTATAATATCATCTTTCATTAAGTGCCTGCTATGACATTGGTTCTATACTCTGAGTTTTATATATGATCTCTCATTTCATCCTCACAATAACTATGGGGGATTTAGATCAGTATTTTTATCCTCGTTTACAGGTGAGGGAACTGAAACTTTGGAAGGTTAAGTAACTTGCCCACCACTGTAAGTAACTGAAAGAATTGAGATTTATGTTCAAGTCTTTCTGGTTTCAGGTCTTCTTAAACTTATTATAATACAAAATACCCCTACTTTCCTCGAAATGGTGGTTTGAGCTGACTAGCAATAACTGTTACATCTCTTCTTACCTGAGCAGTAAACCACATGTGCTACTTAGTTCTCAGACTGGAAATGTGTTCTGTGTTCCTGCAGGGTTGAATGTAACAACTGTGAGACTGGAGAACAGTGTGGTGCGATTATGCATGGCAATGCTGTCACCTTCTGTGAACCATATGGTCCACGAGAACTGGTAAGTATGTGCTATTTATGTACATTATTCCATTATAGTATTTACTGAGCTTTTTGCCAACAAAAGTTTTTCTTATGCTCTTAAAGTTCAGATGAAAATTCGAATATGATTTATGAGTCCTTTTACAAATATCTTAAAATTGGGAGGGGCGATTCTATGGCCTATTTTCAGATGTAAAAATAAGTAATTCAATAATAAAATTGTCAGCATTAATGGATCTCATTAAATATGGAGCATCACTATGATTAGATGGCTTTTTAAAAATATGAGTATTTGCTATAATATAAATAATAAACAGTTTATGACCTTCTAAGTTCTCCTATAAAGCCATGCTCTTAAAATTGTCCTTATTTTCTCCTTACAAGTCAAAACTGTTAGATGTTCAGTTTTATCATGTTATTTTAAAACTTTGGTTCATAGTCACAGAAGAACCTGATGGATTTTTCTTTAAGTGAGAGAGCACACTGAATAAACCAGTTTTAAAAAATTTTTGATTCATGTCAAATTACTTAGAAGCAGATTATTTTCCTTTACTTTAGATTGATTAGTAGCTTTTGCTTGCCAAATCGTATGTAAAATGAAACATGAGCATTCAAAAAGGAAAGAAGTGAAACTACTAGCCATCAGCATGCAGCTAATGAGCCTTTTTTGTTGTTGTTGAACAACAAAAGAACTTGGTAATTCTTTCTGGCATGAAGACTACTTTCATTTTACCTTCTTGAAAAACAATATAAAAGCAATTGTTAGGTTATATCCTGTCTCAATTCCTTTGTGCCTAATACTCTTCTTGTACTATCTCTTATGCTTTACTTTTCTGCTTTGCGGCTTGGCTTTAATGCTTGTTCTTTTATTTCCCATATCTTCCTTTTCAGAGGGCTTCTAGTAATAGGTTGTATTTTTCACCCTTCTGTCACAATTGTGTTTAAAAATCATTAACTTTCAAAGAAAGACTGACTTCCAATGTAAATTGTTGCGGGGGGGGTGCCAAGATGGGCAATTGAAAGAAGATTTAGTTATCAAAATGTGAAAGCCAATTAATTGTTGTAAGATGGTTCTATTTTATGCTGCTTAAATACCCCTTTCATGCCAACAGATACATTTAATTTATTAAAGATACAAGCTTCAGAGCATTGATGAATTGAGGAGTTTTTAGTTGAAATTACAACACAAACAGAATTAATTGGATGCAAATTAAAATAATAGGTGCTCATAATTCAAGCCTCACAAGTGCTATAATATTCCTGCAGAGCAGTATGAGTCTAATGGTGAAGTTTTTCTTGAAAAAATAGATTTGCTAGTACATTTTAGATAATATACCATGACAGAATTAATTATCTATAAACCTTACCAAATTTAATTTTTTTACTGTAGTTAATTGAGCTTAGACTAAATGCCTGTTTTAGAAGGTGTCTCATTTAGTAATATTCCTGGAAATTCTTGGCAAGTTATTTTTGTTGCCACTGGTGAATAGGAAATAAAAATATCTAAGAATATAATGCCAAAATTCATATTTTCATAGCATAAAACTGAAGTATTATTTAATCCTTTGTATGTTTACTCCTGATTGTTTCACTATGTCTCTGTTTATTTAGCATTAGAGTTGACATATTCAGTGGGCTAATTTTGAATTGTGTTTTATAATTAATGTGGGATTAGCCTTTCAACTAAAAAGGAAAATATTCAAAATAATTATCTTCATCTGGGAAATAAGAAAGCATGTAGTTTTTATATTTCCATTGTAAGCATTTTCCTAAGATGAATTTGTATGGTGAGATTCAAGGGGAATAAAATAAAACAGATTGAGAATGATGGAGATGATGTCCACATTTTATACTAACTTCTAATTTTTCATAATTTTTATACTGTATTGGTATCCCCAAAGCAAAAATATATATTGTACTCAAGTTGTGTTTATAGAAGACAGATCAATCAAATGAAAAGTGAGGAATTCAATTTTCAGTTAACATTATATTCAATATTTACTAAAATCCAAACATTTGCATGGTAGTTTATGACTGAATCCAGTCAAAATTGTTGTGCATGAGAACTAATGAAAGTTACCAGCCCCGAAACATCACTTTTTAAACAATATTCCTTCTTATTGTTCATAAAACCCATTCTTACTGAAGTTGTAAGAAAAAGAACCACAAGCAAAGAACCTTAGTAGGCTAAGGCTTTATCTTTTAAAATGCTAAAAAGAGGATCTCCATTTTTGTGAATGTAGTTAAAAAGCCATTTCATTTCAGGAGAAGTTAGTCAGTGAGAGGTGGCAGCAACTGTTACCTGGACATAGCACAAGTTTTTGTTCCTTTTACTGCTGTGCCATGCACCCCTCACTGGGTTTTATTTAACCCAGTGAAGTCTCTGTATTTCAGGTGGTGACACTGAACTTTATTCATTTTGTTAGCATAAAATAAAGGTATGAAGGAATTCATTTACTCACTTCTTTAAAGGAAAAATATGCTCTCAGAATTTAAAATGAAATGAGTTATGAAGCCCTCCATTTTAAAAAAAGAAATTATTTACTAAATTATTACTATTATGTTTTATTAAGGCAGGGCTTCACTCTGGCACCCAGGCTGGTGTCCAGGTGCGCCATCATGGCTCACTGCACCCCTAACCTACCGAGCTCAGCTGATCCTATGGCCTCATCCTCCCACCTCAGACTCCTGCCTCAGCCTCCCGCCTCAGCCTCCCACCTCCTGCCTCAGCCTCCCAAGGAGCTGGGACTACAGGCATGCACCACCACACCCAGCTAATTTTTTTAAATTGTTTGCAGAGATGAGGTCTCCCTATGTTGCCTAGGCTGTCTTGAACTCCTGGGCTCAAGCAATCCTACTGCCTTGGCTTCCTAAAGCGCTGCGATTACAGACATGAGCCTCCAGGCCAGGCCTATTTACTGAATTATTCTCACATATTTGGAAATGCATTTTAATTACAAGGGTGTGTTTGGACTAAAACAATATCAAACCCAATAAAAAATTTTAGAGAAAAAGTGCAGAACGAACAGCTTTGGCCTACAGTGATTTCTTCTGATTCATTTAGTTATCATACTAATTTCCTGTAGTTTTGAGTGTATTTAATAATTTAAGAGAGACTTGGTAAGAAAAAAGTTATGTCTCAGACAGTCATAGTTAACCATATTATTTACCAAAAGCTCTTTAACGGCACCTTTTGTTTCAGAATGTCAAATATAAAGGCTTAATAACTCACATTTGAACTCAAGATTAATAATTTGTAATACCCAATTATAAATACAGGTATAATTTGTATTTATAATACTCAAGTATAAATATAGGTGAATAGATTTCAGAATAGATTTCATAGGCAGTGCTTCTTTTTTCTTTCCCTCATCTCTCCTGTTCTTTCTTGTAGCTGATATTTTACTAATAAAATAAATGGGTAAAGGTAAAGAAATTAATCAACCAGTCCTAAGCTTCTGTGGTGAAAAAAATTAGAATCAGTGACTAATCAAAAGTCTAGGTTCACCCTCAGTTAGCACACATAATTTGAAATTTGGCGATATTTCACACAACTTGCTGTTTGCTAGCAGAGGTCACGGCTGTGGAACTTGATCAAGTAGGTGACACAAGCATCATTTATTACACCATCAGGATAAGTAAGACTCTTCAGTACATTTAATGCACTAGCAGTAGCTTTATAATCATGTATTTAAAGCACACATTCAGTCACCTCTCAAAGTCATGGTATAGATATTTTGATATTCACATGCATCCGATCTTTTAATGTTCACATCTCAACGGAATTCCAACAGAGCAAGAGGCTTGCTCACTCATTTCCTATGGCTGTTCATGAATTGTATAGCACTTGACCCTTCTGCGATTGTGGACTCTATCCTATAAGGGGTAACAAAGTGCAGGGATATGTCTAAAGATGTTATTAAGACATATAAGAAGCCAAGTACAACAGAGACTCTCTCTCAAAAAAAACAAAACAACAAAAAAAAAAAGAAGCAAAAGTAAGACAACCTACTGCCTCTGCCACAGTGAAGAGTTATCTGCTTTCTATTGCATAGGGCGGAGTCATTGAAATGTCCAATATTGTAGTGTACAGAGTTTCAGAACCCAGCAAAATGAGAACCTGAATTCTCGTCTCATTTGAGCTGGTATGTGTCAAAGTTACTGCTCTGACCCATGAAAGGGTCAGATAAAAAAAAAAGTTAAAGGATAAAAAAAATGTTAAAATTAAAGAAGCACCATTCTTCTTTCAGAAGGGAGAAATTTTGCTTAAGCATGCTTCTTCATGAAACTGAGGAAAAGTAGCAGAAACTTATCTGAAGACTATTTCTAGGTCCATAATTATATTTCTTTTCTTCATTTTTTGGGTAACAGTTTTATTGAGAAATAATCCACAGATTCTACATTTTTAAAGTGTTCAGTTCAAGGCTTCTGGTTTATTTACAAAGTTATGGAACCATTATTACAATCAATTTTAGACCATTTTATCACACCCCGCCACAAAGAAAGCCTATGACCTTTAGCTATTGTAGTTCTATTTCTTTTTCAAAATAATTTTATTCTGCTTATTTGTTCTTAATTTATCTCCCAATTTTTGTTTGGTAGCCTTTTGCTACATTCTCTTTGGGTCACAGATCTGTTGATATGGTAGGATGGAGGGGAGATGGTGGAATGAGTGGAGAGGAGCCTTGTTAAATGCCTTCACAAGATAACCTGCTGGATTCCACTAAAAACAGTTTATGAAAGGACATTGAGAAATATGCTATCCATTCCCAAGTCAGAATTTCACTTATTTATTCCCCACAGGGGAACAAGAAACAGATCTGTGTTTGGACACACTGATAAAATGAACTAACAACTGGATAAATGCAACTTCTGTTAATGGATTTCCTCTTTCCTCTTTTTTAACTCTTCCCCTCCCTGTACCCCTCCCAGCATCTTTCTCTTCTTTCTCCTATCTTGTCTTATTTTTATATATTCTTTTTCCCTAGATTACCACAGGCCTTAATACAACAACAGCTTCTGTCCTCCAATTTTCCATTGGTAAGTGTTTTTAGCAGTTATAATGATTTAACTTGGAAACATTTGCTTTAAACATGGTGTGCAATCAGGATTATAATGCCAGATGCTTTCAGATTTAGAGAATAGTAAGTCTTAGTTTTGCAGTAAATAATCTACAACACTTTTAAAGTGAAATAAATATTTTTAAATGTTACATTCTGTTCTCACTTCTCTCCAGCAGGGTGTAGCATTAAAAATACTGCAGATAATTCAATAAATCTTAAGATGATTTACATATGTATTTTGCATACATTGGCTTATTCTATTACAGCAGGATTACCTTCCTGGTTGTGTTTTGCTCAGATTAAGATTGAAATATGTTCTATTTCCTGAGCTCTGGCTAACTGGTAGTGAGAGAGATAATTACTGGTAACCAAAAGAAACCAATTAAGGCTTCATGTTTGGCATGAATAATCTATGTTAAATTCAAACATAGATAATGAAAATAATGACTGTGTCTGGCAGTGTTTCTTTTTTTTTTTTTTCTTTTCTTTTTTTTTTTTTTTTTGAGACGGAGTCTCGCTCTGTGGCCCAGGCTGGAGTGCAGTGGCCGGATCTCAGCTCACTGCAAGCTCCGCCTCCTGGGTTTACGCCATTCTCCTGCCTCAGCCTCCCGAGTAGCTGGGACTACAGGCGCTCACCATCTCGCCCGGCTAGTTTTTTGTATTTTTTAGTAGAGACGGGGTTTCACCGTGTTAGCCAGGATGGTCTCGATCTCCTGACCTCGTGATCCACCCGTCTCGGCCTCCCAAAGTGGGCAGTGTTTCTTTTAAGTGCTTTTGTTTTAGAGCTAAAAGTTCCTACCCAAAGTATTCAGTAAAATAGGGTGCCTTTTGATCGAGTGTTTGCAGTTTTGCTGTCTATTCTATTACCTTCCATTTTATTTTTCAAGGGTATGTATTTATAAATAACTGGTATACATTTACAAAGGAAATGTTCTAGGGGAAGAAAGATGCTGTGTTTTAATGGGGCTAGGTCCCATAAGAGCAAAACCCCCTCCTGGTCGTTCCCTGTGGCATGAGAATTGCAGATGTCCAGCAGCCATGCTGAGAACAGCATCCTCCAGTCGCTTCCATATCTTAGAAGGTCCGCCATTAGCGAAAGGACTGTTTCCCTCAGGAGCCTTCTATTCCAAATTGCAAGTTAGTGTTCTACAGCCAGGAGCCCACCGTGGTTGATTGTGCTGAAGAACAGTTTTCTTTAAGTCATGTATTTGTCACTTTTTCATCAGAGTGCCTTGTTCCAGCCTGTGTAGCAGGTACTATGTGAAATCACCTGGTTGCATTTTGGGTTTTCTTCTCCAGTTGACAGTATTACCTACAACAATTTACAGGCAGTTCAGAAGTCCATGTATGATCATAAGCTAAGTGTTAGGAAAAACAAAAATAATAGTTTTTTGATGAAAGAGTTTTCTTTGACTTATTAACGAGTGTATCCTAACTCTTCTGTAGCAAACACATAATGTTTTTATAATCAAAAGAATATTTTATTTTTAAAGAGTTGTGGTGCTACAAAAATCATTTTTTTAACTGTAGCATGACAGGCAACTTAGAGCCTCTTAATCAGAATAAATGTGTTTAGATTCATTATGCTGTTAATATATAAAAATATGCTGAATAATGGTTAATAATGTATCAGTATTCTGAGTACTTGTTCTTTTTGTTAAAGAAATGAACAGTAGTTTCAGATATTGTCTTTAAGCAATTAAAGAACATGAAAATCAATTTTAAAATACATGTCTCCTAATTCTAATATTATTCATACTTTATTCAAGGGAGGAGAGCTCCTATACTGATTAAATTATCCTTTATTAAAGGGGAAAAATTACATTTTGGTGAATAGTATACTGGTAATATGGCATAGATTCTCTATTTCCTTGCCTTTCATTTGTACCAATTACAATAGAGTTGATGAAAAAGTAGCAAGAAGAGGAGGTAATCAGAGAATGACGGGTTTATTACCTAAGACTCAAAACCCAGAGCAAGCACCAGGGCCAAGGTCTCAGGACTAGACACAAACATGGGACTTAGCAAGAACCCTTGGTCTCCCCACAAGCCAGAAGACTGTAGCCCGTCAGGCCAACTTATGTTATTTAAAGCACGGATTTGAATCCCGCTGGAAGACTGGAAGAGTAACAGAATTGGGGAATGAGAGAGAGAGAGAGAGAGAGAGTAAGGAGAAAATGAAGGAAGGGTGGAAGGAGGAAGGAAAGAGGGAGGAAGGAAATGAGAAAAAGAGATCTCAAGTTTATAACTAAAAATACATTTATAAATCTTTTCAGGTGGCTGTTTTAGAATCAAAAGTGAAATTTTAACATATCCTAGGAATGAAATGGAACATATTTAGTAAAAGAAATTGTAATTTATTGTTTATAAACTTCATTGGTGAATTTACTTACTACATTTTGAGAGTAAAAAATTGTGGGAAACCAAGAAGAGTTAGGATGGCAAAGAAACAATGTAGCAAACCATCTGCTGTATGGTGTGTGGTGGTATGTGGTGAATACAGTATAACGGGCACAACTTTCCAGAAATGTTTTTGTGTATCTCATTATCATTTATTTATATGGATGTTTATGAGGTATGAGGGTGTGACATCATTCTGTTTACTTGAGTGATATGAGGGCCAGATTGAGGAACACTCACAAATTCTAGAAATGCCGTAATTGTGTGTATCCATAGTAATCAGACACCAAAATAGAAATTAAAATGAATCCAACCAATCCAATAGCAACCATAATAGCCATTTTATTTATACTCAGTTGAAAAATTATATTAAGATTATGTTATAAAAAACCTATATGTTAACAATTCAACATTTACATTTCCTTGTGTACTATGGAATTCTCCAAATCTATACTAATAATATGGTTACATATGTTGAGTTAGTTTTAGTTCACTCCTTAGGAAGTACTTTAGGATATTAAATGTTAAATGTTCACTGAGTAACACAATGATTCAAGCAGTTTTCTAGGGAATTCCATTATTATTTATGACCTAAGTGGTCAATTATGTTCATAATTGAGCATATATCCACAATTGGAGAAATTATTGTGTTGATACTTTCATATTGCTCTTGTAAACATTTTCAGTTGCATAACAAATGTTATCCAAAAGACTCCCAAGTTCCTCATACAAAAACTGCTTGAATTATTAAGGGGTGTCTCAAATAAATTCCATCATGCCAATGTTTAGCAGCAATGCTCTCTCAGTTCTTTCAAATACACACATACACACACACAGTATATACAATATATACATATATTACATTATATATGTATACATACATGTGTATATCTGATGTTTATATAGAGTATATTTTGTGTGTATATATAGATTATGTACGTGTATATATACACATATACACATTCATACATATATATATATAAATGTAAGGCTGTCTTAACCAAATGATTTTAAAAGTTAAAGAATCCTGAAAATGCATTTCTGCAAGATGAAATTTATCATGTTATCCATAGCTAAATCATCTTGGAAAGTGTCCTAAAATATTCTTAGAAGAACTCTTCATTTTTCCATTCCAATGAAAGGTCTTGTATCCATTTCTGTGCTGAGGCGTAGATTTGCTACCATTCTCACTTGATTCGTTAGATTCAACTTGTGGAATTTATAGTTGTCGCCTTAGGGGCATTTATCCGCTTCCTTTAGATTTCTTCTGGGATAGGAAGAAAAATTTGAGATAACACCCTTGGAAAATGTTATCCTACAGATGCCTCCAAACTCTGCTTTCTCAGGCAGGGTTGAGGGTCCAAAGGAAATGCCGGTAGTACTTCGTGTCCATCATTCACTTAACAAAATTTCACTGAGTATTTGTTGTGTGCTCAGTATTTGCTTGAGCTGGCTTTAACTCTGGGAAAACAAAATAAGTGAGAAAACAGAACACATTTAACAAGGCACTGAGCACGTACAGAGCATGAAATCTCTAGAAAGTGGCATTGTTGTAAACAGGGTGGGTTTGTATATAGGTCCCCAGGGTGGCAGTGCCTAATGAGGTCCTTTAGGAAGGCTTCTTAGGAAGGAGAATCCCTGTCAACAACCTGAGTCACTTGAAAGGACAGAGAAAGGTTTTTCAGGTAATGAGGCAGAGTGAACACAGGCAAGGCGTTGGAGGGGAACATGCGTGCCCTCCTGGAGCAGAGGAACTGGGCCTGGTAGCTATGAGCAATGTCAGATAAAGTTGCATCTGTCTGAAGACTAATCTGTATCAGCTCAGGGCTTCAACTTATTTAATAGAGAGATAAATGTTAAATGGAGGTTTTAAGCTCACTTAATTAACCTTTTAAAAGTAAAATAAGGTTGTTCTTTAGCTATTTAATAGAGGTCTGCAAAAGAACCTCTTTCTGTCTTGAGCAATAGAGAAATAGAATAAAATTAATTCTTCAGAAAAATTATTTGGGTAGTTGTGTTAGGGGTGACTTTGTCACTTCCTTGATAGAGATCTACATTGAGTCACTCTAAAAGAATTTACCAAGTAATATGCTTGTTCAGTTTAGCTTACCTCTTATATCAGATTAATAGGATTCATTAGCCAAACAAGGAATAAAGGTAAAGCATTTAAAAACACACCATGAAGAATAAATAGTTTGGCTTGCCAGACAAATCTATCCTGTCCATCACAGTATCCTCAGTCACTAGCCCAGGGACTTATAATAAATAGATGCTCATAAATATTTCCTGCCTGAGTGACAAGTAACCATTACAAAGACATCTATAATAGTATGTTACCAAGTGTTAAATTGATGTGATGCAGACATTTCATGCCAAAAGCGGGTTTGGGGGAGATGATCTGAGGACCACAGTCAATGGAAAAGATTACCCAGAAAGAAACTGAGAATCACCAGTCAACTATGCTTTAAGTGAAACAAGTAGACAGAAATATATATGCTTGTGTTTATCAGTACGTAATTACTGAGCTAACTAGAATCTGTTATTTGTTCATGATTTATAGGATTAGTACCTTTTCTCTTGAGTTTTACTCATGGATGTCCTAAACATTCGGGTTTTATTTTCGTATGTGTGTTTAATTTTTTATTTATTTATTTATTTATTTTGCTGCTTTGTTTTTGTTTTTATCATTTCAAGGCAGAAGGAAGTCATTAAATCATAAATGCTTTGTATTTACATATTAAGATGTACAAATGTTCTTAGGCCTGAATTATTCTCCTTCTGTACTGTACGTGCTACGGAGTCTCAGAGATGAATGAGAGCCACTCTGTTTACACGAGCGTATTTTGAAAAATAAAAACTGGAAATTATAAAAGCTGAAAATACTCTTAGCTGAATTGGAATATTGCTTTGTGAAAGAAAAGAGATCTGGTATTATTTTTTCTTTAATAGATGTAAAGGATAAAATGTCACTTGTAAAAGGTATATTTCACTTAGCATTAGAAAAGCAGTTGATTTTTCCCTTGAGCCTAATTCATAAACATCTTAATTACTCAGAACTTGATTCAGTAGAGAAATTCTCTCTCAACTCTTTTAGATCAGGTAATTCAAGAGGAGGAGAAATCGATTCCTCCATATCTTGGTATGAATTATTGCTCATTTCCTCCACGAACTTACTGAAATATATGTAAAATTAGATTCTCATTTTTTTTCAAGAATCACTCTCCCTGGTGAGTAAGACCTTGGGGAACTTATGATGAAATAGTGAACACCTCTTCTGAAACATGGACACTTCTAAGTATGAGACTAACAAAATCTTTGGTGACCTGAGCCCAAAACAAAAATAAATAAAACGTTAGAAAATTTTAATGGCAAAAATCATACATATGTTTTATAAGGTTAAATACATGTTTTATTTAAGGGTAAGATTATTGAATATAAAATATATTCAACTAAGATTTAAGATTTGATTTCCAGATCTTCAAATATCTATATTAAAACAAAAAATGAAATATTTATATATGGAATACCTCTATGTTAACTAAAATTTGGTAAGTAAAGGAGTGAAACTGATTATGATGCAGGGTGTCCTGCTTTGTCATCCCAGAGGTGACCTTTTTAGGAAATGCTTATTTTTTAAAATGAGTTTAAATGAAATATATTTAAATATATAACATATTTATATATAGTATTTATAAATATATATATTTCAAATCCACCTCACCCCAAACTCTTAAGCCCTAGCTTAAGTAATAAAAGAGAATATTCTGAAATCCTGCAAAATACCGCTAAGCCCAAAGTTCTGGCAAAGATTGTTGAGATTAATTATAAGTGTTATTTAATTATTAGAACTGATAATTAAATATTTTTATATGAATTAAAATACACAATTTGACGTAAGTATTATCCCCTTTCTCTTTTGAGATATTCAATTTGTCACTCATCTGATGAGGCTTAGAAAAATAAATGTCAGTGATTCATTCATAAATCTGTGCTGTTAACATTTTGAGGGGACTGTTCTAGTAGAAGAAATACAGCAGTGAACTACAGGATGAGAAGAAATTCATTATTGATGTAGACCAAATGGTCTCTCAAACACCACTCCTCCATGAAAACTCATCCCGTTGCCCCAGCCTGATATCTTTGAAACCCCACCTCCTCTGAATTTATTTTATGACAGGTACTTCACTCTGCTTTGATAGATACACTGACCATTTCTGCACATTCACTTTCACCTTTTCTAACTTAAATATTCCTTGAGGGCTAAGGAACATACAAGCGTCCCTTTCTGTATGTAGGACAGAATTTGGCTCACACCTAGAACTAAAAAAAAAAATGTAACTAAATTGAATTCCTAGGTTACTTTAGGGATTTTGTACTGTTCCACCTTGGTGCTGAATACTATCCTCATTCTTGACTTCTGAAGCAAGGGAGTATGCTAAATGAAATCCATGGGCATTGTTAGAATTTAGTCTGAGCCTGCAGTTTCCAGTTTCTTGTCAATTAACCAGGGACTCATCTGTCAAAGAGAAGATCTTTAGGATCTTTAGAATGTTTATTATATGTATCATAATGTGCTTATGTTCACTGTAGAGAAAGCAAAGCCTAAGACGCTGCCCCAATCTTTGAGAAGTTTATTATCAAATAGAGGGGAGGGGGTGGGGGGAGAGTCCACGTGGGAGAAGAAAACAAGTATGGCAGTAAACATTGCTGATTAACAGATGCAGACTACAGAGGAGAATGACAGTATGATTTGTTGGAAAGTCCAGGAAAGAGGGAGGGCTGGAGGGAGGACTTCATTATTTGGGAAAGAGATTGACAAGAGCAGGTATGGTACCACCAGAGGGTCAGGCGTCACAGTGTAGGTTAGGGAAATGGCACCCTGTAGGAAGAACAAGACGCAGGAGCCCTGCTAAGAAGTGGGGACCAAGGTCAGAGCCAGACAACAACAATGATACTAATGCTGTCTCCAGATTGCCATGAGTGGAGGAGAGGAGATACTTACCACTTGCTGCCCAGGGTGGGGATTCGTCCTCCTAGAAAATGGGCCAGGCATGAGCATCCGGGCGTAGTTTACATGGGCCCTGGGGAAAGGAGGACGGCCTGGCAGGGAACCTGGCAAAGCCAGACACATTTCTCTTCCTTGTGTTTCATGCAACATGGCAAGAGTTCTCTACTGTGGGCCTGGGAGAAAACTTGCAGGGGTTGGGCACTTGGAAGTGGTTGGAACGTGGCTTGGCATTCCATAAACTGGGAGAGAATGGATCCTTCTCTCCATTATGGTAGGAGTACCAGTGATAATGAAGAAATATAAATATTTTGGAAGTGAGGGAAGAGGGATAGGACTGGAAGGGAGAAAAGCACAAGCAGGGAGGAGGACAGCTGTTCATTTTATATCCTGTGGTCATTGTCCATCTGCCATGAACTGGAAGAAGTCCCCTAATGAGGTTTGGGAAATTCAGCCAGGAAAGTGACTGAGGGACAAAATATTAAGTACAATAAATCACGCACTGTCACATTTAGCCAGAAAGAAAGATTTGTAAGTCTGATAGTCAAAACAGAGATTATTACTAGTAGCCTCATTTTAAACATAAATATAAAACAGAAAGTGGAAGACAGTTGCTTTTCAAACCTGATTCTTTTTCTATATTTTATGAAAAAAAGACTTTCAAGTATAAAGGAAGCATGTTTTTAGTTCAAGTATAGAATATTTTTGAAGATTTTTATTGATTTTATTCTTCTACTTTATTTGACCTCTCTTAATCCTTATTATCAGTTTTTAGATGCTTAGAATGAAAATTTTGCTTGCATATAATGTTCCCTCATACAACATTGTCCTTGAAATATGTTTTCTCAGTTAATAAATGCTGAATTCCCCTGTGGGTATTTTTGGTGGGCAAAACAGAGGTATAGACATAAACTCTAGACTTCCCTATCCAAATTCCCTAGCCCAAATTAATTGATAATTTGGGCTGACCAAAAACTTTGGACATTCATTTCTTTAAATTTATAATTTCTATTCATAAAATAATTATCTTAATTTTGATGATCATAATTTACCAAAATTAAATTTGTTTGCTCTGTCAAGAACAGTTCTTGACAGATCCAAGAGTAATGAGAGGATTTCTGTTCATGCAGAATGGAACTATTCTTAATTAAAGTAATATCTGTGGGCTTCTTTCAGTCACAATTGTCATCCCTGTCATTTGGGAATGAGAAGCCCCAGGACACTTCCCGCCTGGGCTGCCACAAAGCATTATCCGATACAGTAACCATTTTTTCCTGCCCTGCTTCTTACCCATGAATCAAACTGCTGCCCTTTTGGCTAAGGCCCCTGGACTTCAACAAAGCATGAGTTGCCTCTACGTGCAGGCATAGGCAAGGCAAATGGAGCCTGTATTTCATGAGAGCCAGAAGCTGCTCTGCATGGTGGGATGTGCACACACTGTCAGACATGGGGGACAGCAGCTGAGTGCATACCAACCAGGCAGATCATTGACTCAACCGCATTCCCTGTGTAGCCATTTCTCATGCATTTATTTTACCTGTGATCAGAGAATTGGTAAAATAGCACACTTAGAACCAAATTCTCATCTTTCCAGTAGATTTTCCCTCCTGCTTTGAACTCTGTTTTCCAAAGTACCCTGTGGATATATGATGTACGGTAAGGTAATAAGAGTAATAAAAACAATTTGCTTTGAATATTATCAAGCAAAAAACTAGCTGCTAGAAAATAAACACATATTTTTATCAAATTTAAAAATTATTGGAACAAATTTATATAGATAGTCATATTATCAAACAAAATGCTCAGATAAGGGGCCGGGCGCGGTGGCTCAAGCCTGTAATCCCAGCACTTTGGGAGGCCGAGACGGGCGGATCACGAGGTCAGGAGATCGAGACCATCCTGGCTGACACGGTGAAACCCCGTCTCTACTAAAAAAATACAAAAAACTAGCCGGGC
>NC_037670.1:127597702-127692508 GCF_003255815.1 Theropithecus gelada | reverse complement strand
TTTTTTTTTGAGACGGAGTCTCGCTCTGTCACCCAGGCTGGAGTGCAGCGGCCGGATCTCAGCTCACTGCAAGCTCCACCTCCCGGGTTTACGCCATTCTCCTGCCTCAGCCTCCCGAGTAGCTGGGACTACAGGCGCCCGCCACCTCGCCCGGCTAAGTTTTCGTATTTTTTAGTAGAGACGGGGTTTCACCGTGTCAGCCAGGATGGTCTCGATCTCCTGACCTCGTGATCCGCCCGTCTCGGCCTCCCAAAGTGCTGGGATTACAGGCTTGAGCCACCGCGCCCGGCCAATATCTCATCATTAAGAAGTTATCTGATTTCTTGATTTCCATAATTTATATTCCTTTATTGTTAGTGATGCTCCTATATATCTTAAGTTGCTCTCGTTTTTATTTTCCCTATAAAAAGATGGTCTTGTCTTACACCAAATTCAGTAATAAATGAGTTTTCATTCTTTTCCTGAGTTTATACTTTAAATCCATTTTTCTTTTTATTTTCTTTCCCTCTCTCTCTTTCTCTTTTTTTTCTTTTGAGATGGAGTTTCACTCTTGTTGCCCAGGCTGGAGTACAATGGCGTGATCCTGGCTCACTGCAACCTCCGCCTCCTGGGTTCAAGCAATTCTCCTGCCTCAGCCTCCTGAGTAGCTGGGATTACAGGCAACTGCCACCATGCCTGGCTAATTTTTTTTTTAATTTTTAGTACAGACGGGGTTTCACCATGTTAGCCAGGATGGTCTTGATCTCCTGACCTCGTGATCCGCCTGCCTCGGCCTCCCAAAGTGCTTTTTCGAGACAGAATTTCACTCTTGTTGCCCAGGCTGGAGCGCGATGGTGTGATCTTGGCTCACTGCAACCTCCACCTCCTTGGTTCAAGCAATTCTCCTGCCTCAGCCTCCCGAGTAGCTGGGATTACAGGCATGCGCCACCATGCCTGGCTAATTTTGTATTTTTTTTTTTTTTTTTAGTAGAGATGGGGTTCCTCTCGAACTCCCAAGGTCAGGCTGGTCTCAAACTCCCAACCTCAGGTGATCTGCCCGCTTCAGCCTCCCAAAGTGCTGGGATTACAGGCGTGAGCCACTGTATCCGGCCTTTAAATCCATTTTTATTGTTTTTGCTACTTTTTTCTTTTTTTAACTGAGGCAGTAGAAGCTTTTTTTTTTTTTTTTTTTTTTTTTTGTTGAGACAGAGTCTTGCTCTGTAGCCTAGGCTGGAGTGCAGTGGCATGATCTCAGCTCACTGCACCCTCAGCCTCCCAGGTTCAAGCAGTTCTCCTGTCTCAGCCTCCCAAGTAGCTGGGATTACAGGAACGCACCAGCACGCCCGGCTAATTGTTTTGTATTTTTAGTAGATAAGGGGTTTCACCATGTTGGCCAGGCTGGTTTCAAATTCCTGACCTCAAGTGATCCACCTGCCTCAGCCTCCCAAAGTGCTGGGATTACAGGCATGAGCCACTGCACCCAGCCAGTAGAAGCTACTTTTAACTTAATTATATTCATTTCCGTATGGCCTGGTAAAAATGAATTGATAATGCCACGTACATCACAGTATAAAAGTCAACTGCCTTTTCCCTTCTATAGTATCTATCTACTAAAGAAAAACAAAAGCAAAAAACAGAAATCACATTAGAAGGCTGCTACATATGCAAGAATTACAGAGAAATACAAAAATAGCCTGTGGAGTGCACACGTAGGTAGAGTTAAAAGTAAGGTAAAGAAAGCTTTGGCTTAGCCAGGTGTGGTGGGATGCACCTATAGTCCCAGTTACTGGGGAGGCTGAGGCTGGAGCATCACTTGAGCCCAGGAGGTCAAGGCTAAAAAAGAATGCTTTGTCCTGACAGCATAATTGTTTGAAGGACTCTGTTTTCTGTTACCAACCACGTTTGCTATGGAAGAAGAATTATGCCTATTCTCTACCAAAAAAAAAAAGAGGCTGACCAAAAATCCTGAAAGGAATAACAAGAACAACAAACAACAATAATACCAAACCCCGGGGAGAGGAAGAATCTGATTTCCAGAGGTGACACATTACATTATTTTAAATGTCTAGTTATCACCAAAAAGTTATGAGATGCAAAACATTATGAGATGCATTTTCCCTTATGTATGACATTATGGCTCATACATTAAGGGGGAAAAAAGCAGTCAATAGAAATCGTCCCTTAGGAAGCCTCGATGTTGGTGTTATTAAACAAAACTTTTTTTTTTTTTTTTAGACGGAGTCTCACTGTTGCCCAGGCTGCAGGGCAGTGGTGCGATCTTGTCTCACTGCAACTTCCGCCTCCCAGGTTCAAGCAATTATCCTGCGTCAGCCTCCTAAGTGTCTGGGATTACAGGCGCCTGCCACCATGCCCAGCTAATATTTTTATACTTTTAGTAGAGACAGGGTTCACCATGTTGGCCAGGCTGGTCTCGAACAACTGACCTCAAGTGATCCACCTGCCTCAGTCTCCCAAAGTGCTGGGATTACAGGCATGAGCCACTGTGCCCAAACAAAAACCTTAAATCAGTACAAGAAATATTTTCAAAAAGCTAAAGGAAACCATACTTAAAGAGTTAATAAGAATGATGAGAAGAATGTCTCACCAAATAGTGAATACAGATAGAGAAATTAGACTGGAATATTATTTGGCCATAAAAAAAACTTCCAGCCATTTTTGAATATGGATGAACCTTGAAATATGCTAAGTGAAGGAAGCCATATACTATATGATTCCATTTAGATGATATGTCCAGGATAGTCAAATTCATAGACACAGAAAGTAGACTAATCGTTGCCAAGGGCTGGGAAGAGAGGGGAATGAAGACTTCTAATGGGTATCAGGTTTGTTTTTGGGGTAACAAAAATATTCTATTCTGGAATTAGTGATGATCAATGCACAATTTTCTAGATATTCTAAAAATCACTAAATTGTACACTTTAAAAGAGTGAACCTCATGGTATGTGAATTTTATATCAATAAGATTGTTATTTAAAAATTCATAAGCTGGCCAGGCAAGGTGGCTCACACCTGTAATCCCAGCACTTTGGGAGGTTGAGGTGGGCAGATGGCTTGAGCCTAGGAGTTCAAGACCAGCCGAGGCAACATGGCAAGACCCTGTCTCTACTAAAAATAAAAATAAAAATAAAAAACAGCCGGGCATGGGGTGGTGTGCACCTGTGGTCCCAGCCACTTGGGAGGCTGAGGTGGGAGCCCAGGAAGCAGAGGGTGTAGCGAGCTGAGATCATGTTACTGCACTCCAGCCTTGGTAACAAAGTGAGACCTCGTCTTTAAAAAAAAAAAAAAAAAATCACAAGCTAAAAATTATACATACACAAATTTTATCAAGATTTTTAAGCAAAGAGTATGAGACTAAAATCAATGGAAACTTTTTCAAATAATCTTTGCTTTCTTTCTTTTTTTTTTTTTTTTTTTTGAGACGGAGTCTGGCTCTGCCGCCCAGGCTGGAGTACAGTGGCCGGATCTCAGCTCACTGCAAGCTCCGGGTTTACGCCATTCTCCTGCCTCAGCCTCCCAAGCAGCTGGGACTACAGGCGCCCGCCACCTCATCCGGCTAGTTTTTTGTATTTTTTAGTAGAGACGAGGTTTCACCGTGTTAGCCAGGATGGTCTCGATCTCCTGACCTCATGATCCGCCCGTCTCGGCCTCCCAAAGTGCTGGGATTACAGGCTTGAGCCACCGCACCCGGCCAATCTTTGCTTTCTTTAAGGCCTGGGATCTTGCAGGAGTGTGGGGCTCTTTAGCTAGTCTGTCTGTTATGAAAAATCTATATGAAAAGTTTCCCTCTAACTGCTTTACGAAAAAAAAAATTCCCCTCATACGGACTAGAGAAACGTACCTAAATTTTTTATTTTCCCATAGAGAGATAAGAACATATTACAACCATGATATAAGAGCAGAACATTCATGGCCGGGCGCGGTGGCTCAAGCCTGTAATCCCAGCACTTTGGGAGGCCGAGGCGGGTGGATCACGAGGTCAGGAGATCGAGACCATCCTGGCTAACATGGTGAAACCCCGTCTCTACTAAAAATACAAAAAACTAGCCGGGCGTGGTGGCAGGCGCCTGTAGTCCCAGCTACTCGGAGGCTGAGGCGGGAGAATGGCGTGAACCCGGGAGGCGGAGCTTGCAGTGAGCCGAGATCGCGCCACTGCACTCCAGCCTGGGCGACACGGCGAGACTCCGTCTCAAAAAAAAAAAAGAGCAGAACATTCAACACACACACACCAATGAAAGAATAAAGATGAGATCCTTGAAATCAAAAACCTGAGTTTTTTTACCTGAGAAATTAAAAACCTGAGTTTTTTACCTGAGAAATTAAAAACCTACGAGAAGAAAAATGGGAGGAAAAAAACATCAACAGAAGAATTCAAAGATAAAGAAAAGCTCATAGAAAGTAAAGTAAAAAGGCAAAACAAAGGAAACCAGGAAAGAAAGAGTAGCATATTAGAGGAGCAATCCTGGAGGCCCCATATCCAAATAAGAGAATTCAGGAGTAAAGGTCCAAGGAAATGGACGGAAAGAAATTAACAAATAGTTTCAAGAAGATTTGCCTTACTAAAGGATAAGAGAGCCCAGCACAACGGATGAAAACAGACCAACACCAAGGCACATCACCATGAAATTTCAAAAAGAGAACAAGAGAAGACTCTAAAATTTTCAGAGAAAAAATAGGCCACATATACAGGACTGAGGATCAGAATGGCTTCAGAGTAACACTGGGAGGCAAAGGACAACAGAACGACACCTTCAAAATTTTGAAGAGAAAAGAACTTTATACTCGGCTAAGATACTTTCAGACACATGCAGTCTCAAAATATTACCTCCCAACTGACCCTTTTCCAGGAAGCTACCAGAGGATGTATTAGACCTAAATAAAGGTGTAAGGAAACCAAGGAAGAAAGACTAACAGTACACAAGCAACAGGAGGGAGGCAAAGGGAAATCTCCACAGTAGAGAAGTCAGACAACGATTGTCATTAAATAGGCATAAAGGACAACTGGTCCAAACCAAAGCAGTTCAGGAAGTGCTGGGAAAAACTTAAGGAAAATGAAACCGAGAGAACACCAGATGCAACTGAGGTATAATTGAGAGAAAACTAACAGATCTAGGCCGGGCGCGGTGGCTCAAGCCTGTAATCCCAGCACTTTGGGAGGCCGAGACGGGCGGATCACAAGGTCAGGAGATCGAGACCATCCTGGCTAACCCGGTGAAACCCCGTCTCTACTAAAAAATACAAAAAACTAGCCGGGCGAGGTGGCGGGCGCCTGTAGTCCCAGCTACTCGGGAGGCTGAGGCAGGAGAATGGCGTGAACCCGGGAGGCGGAGCTTGCAGTGAGCTGAGATCCGGCCACTGCACTCCAGCCTGGGCGGCAGAGCGGGACTCCGTCTCAAAAAAAAAAAAAAAAAGAAAACTAACAGATCTAATGCATCTGAAGAGCAGCTTAGACAATCAAGAGAAAGTGGGAGGTTGAGTTTATAACATATGCACAGAAAACCAGGCAAATGAAGAAACAAGACATTAAAACAACCACCACCAAAATAAGTGGCACAAGAAAGGAAAAGCAATCACAGCTTACCACTTGGCTCTTTGTGAATAGTATTTACATAGCCATAATCATATAAACACTGAATACTGATCTAACCAAAATTATAACAGAATTACACCGGAAGGATGTTGGGATAGGAAGGGTGTGCCTTCAACATGAAGGCAGAGGAAACAAAACAAAATCCTCATCTTCCATGGTGGGAAGCCAAAAGATAATACCTAAAACTAAAAAATCAAGAAGCAGGAATCTACAATACACAAGATATAGCAATATCCATTAGAACCATGAAGGCGAAAACCAAAATAATCAGCTAAAAAAGGTGAAAATGAGTGTCTGTAGGGAAGAGAAATTGGGAAATACAGTTGTTATTATTTAACTATTTAACTCTTTTTTTTTTTTTTTTTGAGATGGAGTCTCACTCTGTCGCCCAGGCTGAAGTGCAGTGGCACAATCTCGGCTCACTGCAACCTCCGCCTCCCAGGTTCAAGCAATTCTCCTGCCTCAGTCTCTCCAGTAGCTGGGATTACAAGCGCCCACCACACCCAGTTAATTTTTGTATTTTTAGTAGAGACAGGGTCTCACCATGTTGGCCAGGCTGGTCTCAAACTCCTGACCTCAAGTCATCTGCCCACGTGGGCCTCCCAAAGTGCTGGGATTACAGGCATGAGCTGCAGTGCCCAGCCTGAACTATTTAACCCTTCAAAAACCATAATAAAACTAAAAAATTGATAAATAAATAAAAAAATAAATAAATAAAGGGAGAAAAGATGGAAATTGGGAGGTAGGAAGGGTGAGTAGATGGGAAAGAAAAATAATCTTTAGCTTTTAGGAACTAAAAATAAAAACAAGATTTTTAAAAGGATCATAAACAGAGAATATGTTTATAGCCTTGAATTGGGCTAGGCTTTTCTAAGCAACATTAACACCCAAAAGGTATAATGGAAATACTGGTATATTTCATCTCCTAAAAATGTAAAATATTAGTACAACAAAAGGTACCAAGAAGTTAAAAGTGACTAGGGAAAAATACTTGTAGCATTACTTAAGAAAAGATAATATGTACAATATATGAACTGTTTCTAAAATTAACAAGAAACAACCCAAGAACATGAGTAGTCAAAGAAATACAGAGGTTTAGTAAACACAAGAAGTAGCTATCACACTAGTAATCAGCACAGTACAAATTAAAATTATTTTCCCTCAAATGACAAAAGTGTAAAAATTGAAAACTGCATATCTTACATTCATCAGACAAATGGATATTTGCCTCAAATCCTCTCGGTAAAAGTATAAACTGGTCAAAGCAATTGTCACAGGATTTTAAAACTGTAATATCTTCGACCCCTAGAATTCCACTTGTAGTAAGCTAGCCTACAGAAATGTATGCACATACACTGAGAAACATTTAACATGAATGTTCACTCCAGTGCTGTGTATAATAACAGAAATTGTTATAGCCTAACATCTACATATTATGCAATTTTTTAAAAACATGAGAAAAAAGAAATAAGTGTACCTATATTAAAGACACAGATTCCCAAAACATGTAGTTATGTCTAAAAAACAAAAAAAAATCAGGATATGTTTCTTGCATGCAAATACACACAGGAAGATACACAGAAAGAGGATTAGGAGGGCCAAACTATTTCAGTACTTATGTTTGAGGAAAGGGCAACAGGAAAGCAAGTAGGAGAAGGGAGTTTTTCACATCTTGCTCTACATCTTTTTGTATCATTTAAATCTTTTAAATGAATACACCTTCATGTATTTTTGAATAATTGTTTAAGGCGTAAAATTTTAACCCCAGTTTTGTAGAAAGCTTTATTTACTTGGAATTTGGAATAAAAATACTTTATGAACTATTATATTATCCCCGAGACTCTAACATTAAGTGCTTGAAAATACAGACAAAGGGAAGTTGCCACAGAGCACCTGTGCATACCTGGCAACCTGTAAAGGCTGTTCACTCTGGAGTGTCTGCTTATCTGCAGCCAAATCCCAGAGTGCTGGTGGGGCCAGGCCAGTGTCAGATTCTTTAATACCTACATAAAGAAAGATGACAAAATTTACTAAAATGTAATGCATCGCCCTAAAATAAGCTTTCTGAACCTCGGCCCTCCTGACATTTTGCACTGAATCCTTCATTGCAAGCATCGTTGTGTGCATTATAGGCTGTTTAGTAGCATCCCTGGCCTCTCACCACTGGATGCCAGCAGCACCACCCTCTCTCAAAGTCATGACAATCAAGAATGTCTCCAGACACTGCCCAGTGTCCTCCGGGAGCGGGTGGGGGGTGTGGCAAAATCACCTCAGCTGAAAACTACTACCCTGCCCTAAAGTAATTGTCAAGCCAAAAATATAATGCCACATTTTATATTTTTGTGTAGGTCAAATGTAAAACTTCATCATTCAAGTTCCCCCAAAAAATGTTTCCAACTTCCAGGAAAGAGCCCAATTACTTCGAGCAAAACTATGCTGTGGATCTTATTTTTATCGAAAAAAGTTTTTCGACTTGTTAACTGAAGTTTACAGAACTGGGTTTTGACCAACAGAAACATTACTGGCTTAGAAGATGGTATTGTTTCTTAACTGCATAACCATTAAACCTGGTTGTAAAAAGCAGTGAAAGATATGGTTAAATGAGATCAAATTTCTTAACAGAAAGGAAGAATAACGATTTTTTAAAATCTGTAATCATAAAGGAGTAAAATCTGTAGTTAAACTCTTTTGATATTATTAACACATTACATTTAAAGGAAGGAAATGGGAATTTAAAAATACATACCAGTGAGCTCATTAATTTTCTTGAGAAGTTGCTGAATGTCATCTTCAACTTGCTTGATCTGCCTAGAGTAAGTGCTCTGACCCTAGGTGATGAAGGTCAGTTTAGTTAGAATATGAGGATATCAACAATTTATTAAACTACAGGCAAAAATTATTTTTAAGTTACAATTTCAATAGCTATCATTATCCCAAAACTTGTGAAGTAGAGAGGTGTTCCTGAGCCAGTATTTCCCCCTAAATACACAATCCACTATTATGCAAGATAACAAATGAAAATCATGGCCAGGCACGGTGGCTCACGCCTATAATCCCTGTACTTTGGGAGGCTGAGGCGGGTGGATAACCTGAGGTCAAGAATTCAAGACCAGCCTGGCCAACATGATGAAACCCCTCTCTACTAAAAATACTAAAAATTAGCCAGGCACAGTGGCAGGTGCTCGTAATCCCAGTTACTCAGGAGGCTGAGACAGAAGAATCCCTTGAACCCGGGAGGTGGAGGTTGCAGTGAGCCAAGATCGCGCCACTGCACTCCAGCCTGGGTGACAAGAGCGAAACTCTGTCTCAAAAAAAAAAAAAAAAATTGTGTGAAATTATGCAAAACTACTGACTTCTATGCATTAAAACTTCATTTCCAACTAATTCAGTAATACTTGTTAAACATAGTAAACACATGTAAATTATTTTAAATATCTTTCAATATAGTATCACATTTTAATCATGAATAGGATTAAAATAATACATAAACTGAGACATGCCAAATACTCTGATCTATTCTATAAACTTCAGGTAGGTAACTTCATTTAGTGAAAATTACAAAGAGCTGCCAAACATTCTAAGTATTTCGTTTCTTTTTATTTTTTGTTTGGTTTTTTAATTTTGGTTTCTTAACTTCTTCTAATTATTTTGGAAGGACAATACCAAAACAGCTTTTATTTCAACATAAAACATCTATAGTTTGTAGACAATGAAAGGACTTACATAAGTTTTTAGCAAGGCAATATCCCCCTCATCCAGAGCTGAAAGGAGAGAGACAATACATGAGATTCAAAAAGAAACTACAATTAACATTTTCAAAAAAAGAAACAAAAAGAAAAAAAACAAACTAGAGCTGATCAACTTTTCTGTTCAATTCAAATTGTTTTAATTGAGGGCCAAAACTCAAGCAAGATTATGATGATATAAATCCAATCAAATAGTTCCTGGACTCAAGTAATTTTTATCTAACTGGGAGAAAGACAGATTTTTAAAAGTACATAATATACATGATTACCTATTTTCTATGGTATTATGTAAAACACATCCATTAAGGATCTTGGTTAAATTATACCATATTCATACAATGAAATACAACGCAGGCTAGGTGTGGTGGCTCATGCCTGTAATCCCAGTACTTTGGGAGGCCGAGGCGGGCATATCACCTGAGGTCAGGAGTTTGACACCAGCCTGGACAACCTGGCGAAACCCCGTCTTTACCAAAAATACAAAAATTGGCCTGGCATGGTGGCACATGCCTGTAGTCCCAGCTACTCAGGAGGCTGAAGCCGGAGAATTGCTTGAACCCAGGAGGCGGACGTTGCAGTGAGCCCAAATCACATCACTGCACTCCAGCCTGGGTGACCAAGAGACACTCTGTCTCAAAAAGAAAAAGGAGATCCAATGCAGCAATTTAAAATGGTAACAGAACACAGGCATAGAAAGCAATCCAACAAATGCTATTCAGTGAATCAGATAGGTTTAAAAAAAAACATATAATGTGCATATATTTTGTTTTTATATAAAAATCACTTAAAACACATGTGGAGAGTAATCTGAAATGGTGTTCTACGGTGGTTATCCGGGATTTCAAGTGATTTACAGTTAATCTTTTCTATTCACGAATTCTGCATTCCTGAATTTGCTTAGTTGCTGAAATTTATTTGTAATCCCCAAATCAATACTCATGTGCTTTCATGGTCATTTGCAAATAGGCAGAGTGGTAAAAAATTTAAGTTCACAGCTAAGAACAAGTCACTCTAACTTCTTGTTTCAGCTTTACAAAGATGACTAGAAGATGGAGACGGTAGGGGAAACGTAATGTAATCCAAGCAGTTCAGGCTCTGGGGCCAGGTGGACAGGGTTTGAATGCCAGCTCTGGCATCTGTTAGTGGGGTGACCTCAGCCAAGTCACTTAACACTTCTGAACTTTGTTTTCTCTTTTGCGAAATAAAGAAAAAAAGAATCTACCAGGATGAGTTGTTTTTAGGATTTAAGATTATAATCGGCCGGATGCTGTGGCTCACACTTGTAATCCCAGGCTGAGGCAGGCAGATTGCTTGAGTTCAGGCGTTCAAGACCAGCCTGGGCCACATGGCAAAACTGTGTCCCTACAAAAAATACAAAAATTAGCTGGGCATGGTGGTGTGTACATGTAGTCCCAGCTACTGTGGGGGCTGAGGCAGGAGGATTGCTTGAGCCCAGGAAGTGACAGCTACAGCAAGCTGAGATCGTGCCACTGCACTTCTGCTTAGGTAACAAAGTGAGACCCTGTCTCAAAAAAAAAAAAAAAGGATTATAATCTATGTGAGATGTATATATATATTTCTCCTAGGAGCAAGTGTTCAGTACTTCCTAATTCACGGTTCACAGCAACTGTATAAAACATATCTATCATGAAAAACAAGAACCAATCATACGATCATACATATTTTAAGGAAAAAAACGGCAGGCCTTTTTTTTTTTTTAAACTAGGTATGAATAGAGGTAGGAAAAAGCATGCTTACATAATAGCAGCTAGACCAAGTAAGCTGAAACACAGTATACACATTAGGCAGTAATAGGAAATTAAGTAGATGGAGGTTTGGGGCTCTAGTGAGGTAGACCATAAATTCCAGAATGAGGTAATCAGGGCCACTACAGTCGACATTATAGGAAATGTGCCTTAGAAAGAAATAGTTCGCCAAGATATGAACAACAGATTGGAGTGAGGCCACTCAGAAGTCATAAGAACCTAAATAAAAATGGTAGTAATGAAAAGAGAAAGGAACGGTTGGATTTAAAAAAAAAAAAAACCCTCAGAAGTAGAATCTACAGCACATGGCAAATGACTAAAGAGGCTGAGGGGATAGGATCAAACCTGATGCCCAGGCTTCGGACCTAGGTACTACACAATAGATGTCACAATAGAAAGTGGTTGGCAGGGAGATACGAAGTTCAGTTTTAATTTTCTTAAGTTTGTGGTACTATTACCAGAGCAGAAAAGAGTTAACATAGCATGAATAATTGCTATCCTTTGAAAAGCCTGCTTATAAGGTTGGTTCTTGGCTCTTGTCTGAGAACAACGATTTCAGAGGGTTCCTACCATTCCCAGAACTGAAAAAGGTTGTTCACTGTGCTTAAAATGTTTATACAAACTATAGGGTTTATGCAGAACATTTATCTTCCTTCAGGGAGTCTAGAATTTTGGTATGTGCTAGGCAGAGATGCCTACATTACCACCCCATAATAAAAACCCTTGGTGCCAGATCTCTAACAAGCTACCCTGGTTTGCAACATTTTACACAAACTGTCACTACCTGTTGCTGGGGGAATTAAGCGCATCCTGTGTGACTCCACTGGAAGAGGACCCTTGGAAGCTTGTGCCTGGTTTCTCCTGGACTTGGCCCCATGTGTCTTTTCTCTTTGCTGATTTTGCTTTGTATCCTTTCACTAAAATACATCATAGCCATGAGGATGACTACATGCTGAGTCTTGGGAATGCTCTTAGCATATTCCTGAGCCTGAGAGTAGGCGTGGAGACTATCCAACACGTCAGCATATCCTGATGCAGCATTCTAAAAGGCGGAGAGAAATCTGGCTTTAGAGGTCAGATGCTAGCTTGAGGATAAAAAGATTGACTAAGGAAGCATATAGAGTCCAAGACCAGAATGGATGAAATTAACAGAAACAAAACTTTAGAGAAACTACGTGAGGACACAATGAAGGAAAGAAAAGAAGCAGGAGGATAAACGGGAAGGTTCAGCAAGAGAAACCAAGATAGGCTCAAAGGCTCAACAATGTCAAAAACACAAGGATTGGGATTGAGAAATACTAAAGATCTGGGAATTAAGAAACTATTGATCAGTTTCAACAGATTTATAGAGATAGAAACTAAAGTGCAAGAAGTTTAAAAATAAAATAAGAGCCTGGCATGGTAGCTCACCCTTGAAATGCCAGTACTTTGGGTGGCCAAGGTGGGAGGATCACTTGAGCCCAGGAGTTTGAAACCAGCCTAGGCAACGTAACGAGACCCTGTCTCTACAAAAAAAAGAAAAAATTGTTTAAATTAGCATGGCATGGTGGTGCACACCTATTGTCCCAACTACTAGGGAGGCTGAGGCAGAAGAATGGTTTTAGCCCAGGAATTCCCAGCCTGCAGTGAACTATGATTGTGCCACTGCACTCCAGCCTGAGCGACAGTACAAGACTGTCTCTAAAAATAAATAAATAAGTAGTAAAGAAATGTACTGTGGGCGAATAGTATTAGCTGCTATAAATCGAGATGATCATTGTATGAGACACCGTGATTAGAGATATATATTATTATCTAATTCTATATAAACCTGTGAAGTAAATACAATTATTTCTACATTACAGATAGGAACAACAGTTTCACAGAATTTATTAGACAAAACTCAAAGCCAAAATTCAAACCTAGGTCTTTCTAACTCCCAAGCCTGTCCTTTCTGCCACTTTTAGGCAGTGAAAGAAAAAAAAGAAAATGACTTGTAACTTCAGAGAGCAGGAAGATTTTCTCAACTATGTTTTTAAGATAAAATGGATATTAGCATGTTTACAAGAACAAAAGGGAAAAATTCCATAGGACAACAAATAGAAGAGGTACTGACTGAAGAAACAAAGTCCCAGAGGAGGAAGGCATAAGATCAAAAACAGAGACGGGAAGGTTGCACATAACAAAAAGTGATACCACTTCCTCTAAGGCAGAATTAAAACAGAAAATGGAAAATGTCAGAGAAGTTAAGAGAACTCTTAAGTGGATTCTCAATCTTCTCAGGAGAGAAAAAAGTCATCACTCATGAAGAAAGAGACTGAACTGAGGACCTGAAAAACTTGTAAAAGGCTTGAAATAACCACTCAAACAAAGTGAGTCAACAGGAGATTCACAAAAACTTAACTGCAATTAGGACCAAGTTGAGATCTGAAAGCTTAAATTGAAAGTAACTTAATCAGGCCAGGCGCGGTGGCTCACGCCTGTAATCCCAGCACTTTGGGAGGCCAAGGCGGGCGATCACCTAAGGTCAGGAGTTCGAGACCAGCCTGGCCAACATGGTGAAACCCCATCTCTGCTAAAAATGCAAAAATTAGCTGGGCGTGGTGGGGGCGCCTGTAATCCCAGCTACTTGGGAGCCTGAGGCAGAAGAATCACTTGAACCCAGGAGGAAGAGCTGAGATCACACCTCTGCACTCCAGTCTGGGGAACAAGAGCAAGACTCCATCTCACAAAAAAAAAAAAAAAAGGCGGGGGGATATGTATGAATAAACGCACAAGATCCTATATACATGTTAGTCATAACTGTATCCAAGGAATAAATGCGTTAATATTTTTACAGAATAACAAACCCAGAGAAACACACAGATCACTGTGCACAGATCAAATGATAAATCTCTGTGTCTAACTTTTCCAATAAATACTGAGTATCTCTGACATTTTCAGTGTCCTAAAATATTTTTAAAAGAAACAGCAGAATGAGATGAAGGTAGAAAGGAAATGCTTTCTTTTGGGGGAGGGTGTAAATGGAACAGGGTGCAAGGAAAAGATGAAGTTGTTAAGAAAGGGAAAAGTAAGAAGAAACATAAGAAATACCAAAAGAACATTTAAAACTAGCTTAAGGAACAAAAGGAGAAACAGCATAAAGATGAGATTACAAACGGGACTACTGGGAAGAAGTTATATCCAAAAATGGTGCGCATATCTCATGCACTGTAAGTTAAAGTATCAACTGGTACAATCTCCATGGAGAGTAATTTGGCACTTACAAAATCAGAACTCCATTTCTAGAATTTATCCTACAATTTGCACTTGTGCACTTGGTAAAAGTTATATAAACAAGATTATTCATTTTTTTAAATGTTTATTTTAAGTACAAAGAACTATCATGCTTCTTCATTGGGTAGATGCCTTGGATAATCCTTTGAAGGAAGATTATTTAGTCCAACTTAATGAAAGCAATATCCTTCGCATACTGAGGAAAACACTGGCGGCAAATATTGAGGCACATCAGACCGTGCCGGTTTGAACAGACACGACAAGAGCTAGAACCCTGGCCGAATTTTCGCGGGTGGCTCCAGTACAGCTGCTGGTGACCCATCTTGCTCTCAGAGTGCAACGAGGTAAAAGGTATTCATTGTTTTATAACAGCAACAAATTGCAAAAATCCAAATGTTCATCAATAATAGTTAAATACATTATTGTATACCCATAAAACGGGATACTATGCAGATGCAGAGAAAGTGACTACATGATAGGAAATTATCTCTTATATTAAAATTGTTTAAAATCGAGATGTTGAAGTATGTACAGCATGCTACATTTCTGTAAAAAAAAAAAAGGAATATATAAGCGGACTTGCTTCTATATGTATAGAGTATGTCTAGAAAGATATGCAAAATGGCAACATTAGTTGCCTCTGTGGAGAAGTTGGTGGCTGGGGCCAAGGATGCCAGGCTTTCCAAATGTATCTTTTCTGCCTCTTGAACTGTGAACCCTGTGGCTGTATTATCTGGTCAAATAATTTTTTTTAAGAAAATTACGTCTCAGAATTATAGCTACACAGTGGTAGCTCCCAGCTGTCACAGGGGGAAGGAGGAGGAGAGGAAGGAGGATCAGGTGACCCAGCACCGCCAAGCAGAACTTTTCAAGGCCTGTTAGGCCAACCAGGGTGCGTGACTTCTTCAAGACCCGAGAGCTGAGAATGAATAAAAACGTCCATCAGCAGATGAATACAGAACTTGTAGTGGATAAGGGAGACTGAGAAGGCAGGCAAGTTAATCCGGCCGGCGCAGACTAAATTACTAGGGGCACAAAAGGGCCAGAGCACAGAGCCAGGAGCGGGAATCCAGCTCCTCTCCTGTGCCAAGGCAGCTCCGCTCCAGTCCCGCCCCAGCTCCGAGCTCCTGCCCATGTCAACTGACCTCGGATGGGCTTGTCGTCCTTCTCATCCTCTTTGGTCTTCCGCTGATCGGCACCGAGGTAATCCGGCATTTTAGCAGCTCCAAATGCCTCCTCTCCTTAATGATTACACAGCACCTTCCTTGCTTCCGGTGGTGTCTTCCCTTTCCCTTCCCCACCGGAAGTATATTGGGCTCAGGCGGGCCCCTTTACGCAGTGCTAGAGAGTCCGGAGAGAGCGCTGGGGGAAACGCTGTGGCACGCTGGTTTTTGGACTGATTACCTGTGAAAAGGAAACTACAGTGTTTGTAAAACGCCTGTCATATTAGACACAATAAGTAGTGGCCACATCTACAAACATAGTGAAGGTAATCTATTTCTGGTAAAGAGTTAATATCCAGAATATTTAAAGAACTCCTATCCTACCACCCAAGAAAACAACCTAGTTTTTTAAATGAGCAAATAACCTTAATAAACATTGCTCCAAAGAAGATATACAAATGGACAACATCATTGTTAAGGAAATGCAAATTAAAACCACAGTTGGATGCCGCCACACACCCATTAAGATAGCTATTATTAAAAACAAGCAAAAACAAAACAGGAAATGAGTGTCGGAAAGGGTGACCCTTGGTTCCAGCAGACCCATGCGTGTGCTGCTGGATAAAATGAAATCCTGGTGCACTGTCGATGTAAATGTAAAATGATAAAATAGTACAACTGCTGTGGGAAACAGTACGATGATTCCTCGGGAAATTAAAAATAGAATTACCATGCCATCTGGCAATTCGACTTCTGGATATGTATCCAAAACAATTGAAAACAGGATCTCGAAGAGGTATTTGTGCATCCATGTTCATAAGCAGCATCAGTCACGACACCCATAAGGTGGAAGCAACCCAAGTGTCCATCTACGTATGAATGGACAAACAAAACGTGATGCACGCGCGCGCGCGCACACACACACACAAACACACAGATATTATTCAGCCTTAAAAAGGAATGGAATTCTAGTATAAGCTACAGCACAGATGAACCTTGAGAACATTATGCTAAGAAAATAAGCCAGTCACAAAAAAGAAAAATACTATATGATTCCACAAATATGAAGTACCTAGAGGTGTCAGATTCCTAAAGACAAAGTAGAAGGATGGTTTCCTGTGGAGAGTTTTCTCCACTGGTATAGAGTTTCAGTTTGGTTTGTTTGTTTTTCGAGACGGAATTTTGCTCTTGTTGCCCAGGCTGGAGTGCAATGGCTAAATCTTGGCTCACCGCAACCTCCGCCTCCCGGATTCAAGCAATTCTCCTGCCTCAGCCTCCCGAGTAGCTGGGATTACAGGCATGCGCCACCACGCCCAGCTAATTTTGTATTTTTAGGAGAGACAGGGGTTCTCCATGTTGGTCAGGCTGGTCTCGGACTCCCAACTTCAGGTGATCCGCCCACCTCGGCCTCCCAAAGTGCTGGGATTACAGGCATGAGCCACCATGCCCGGCAGAGTTTCAGTTTTGTAAGATTAAATGGGTATAGTTTCAGTTTTGTAAGATAAAAATAGTTCTGTAGGGTAGTTGCACAATAATGTGGATGTACTTAACATTACTGTACACTTAAAAATGGTGAAGATCGTAAATTTCATGTTATGTGTATTTTAGAACAATTTTTTTAAAAAACAAAACCCCCAGCCGGGCACGGTGGCTCACTCCTATAATCCCAGCACTTTGGGAGGCCGAAGCGGGCGGATCACGAGGTCAGCAGTTGGAGACCAGCCTGGCCAACATGGCTAAACCCCGTCTCTACTAAAAATACAAAAATTAGCTGGGCGTGGTGGCACGCACCTGTAGTCCCAGCTACTCGGGAGGCTGAGGCAAGAGAATCGCTTGAACCTGGGAAGCGGAGATTGCAGGGAGCCGAGATCGCACCACTGCACTCCAGCCTGGGAGACAGAGCAAGCCTCCGTCTCAGAAAACAAAACAAAACAAAACAAAACACCCTATGACCTTAGAGTTAATGGTAAAACTCAACGGGAGGAGGTGTGAGGAAAAACATATATTAATATGACGAAAGTGGAGTCAGGTTACTTTGCACCTTGGAGCATGTTTTAACAGTGGTTGCATTAACAGGGATCAGGAAGAGGTTTGGGGGCACAAGATTAGTTCAATTTTTTTTTTTTTTTTTGAAGACAGGGTCTCACTGTTACCCAGGCTGGAGTGCAATGGTGAGATCTCGGCTCACTGCAACCTCCACCTCCCGGTCTCAGCGATCTTCCCACCTCAGCCTCCCTTAGTTCAATTTTTGAAATGTCAATTTTGAAGTGACGATTTTATAATGCAGCAGATATACAGGTCAATTAAATGTATTTAATTGGCCTGGAACGGTGACTCACGCCTCTAATCCCAGAGTTTTGGGACACTGAGGCAGAACGATCCCTTGAGGCCAGGAGTTCAAGACCACCTTAGGCAACATAGTGAGACCCTGTCTTTCTCTCTCTCTCTCTCTATATATATATATTTAAAAAGTTGCTTAATTGTGAAAATATAATGAAATTAGTAAATTAGAAGATAATTTACTAATGTCTGGTGGTCCTTGCTGAAGAATGGCACATTAAGTTTATTTTATTGAACGTGTTTCAGATACTGCTGTTGGGGGTGAGCCTTTACCCCCAACTGTTTTTTGTTTTTCTAGTTTTTGCTTTTAACTACAGTCTTAGAAGGAAGCTTATAGTAAGAATACAATTGATTTTATTACACATTAAACAAGTCCCAGAGTCCTCTGGGAATATCTTGAATGAAAACTTCATTCCATTAGAACAGGGTAAAATATTGCTGGCTTTGGAATACAATCTAACACCAGAGAGAAGTTTCTTCTCCAAGTGAGTATTAAAATATATAATGCAGGTAAATTAGTAATAGCACGACAAATATTAGCTGCTATTATCATCATCAAGTTAAACACAAACGTATCACAAATACACGTACGTAATTCTCCGCAAATGTATATACTAGTCGTCGATACTGGTTCATACAGTTATTTTCATTTTTTACTTAAAAGTGTAGCGTTCCTGGGAAAATCACTGATTAGGCTCAGATTAACATATAAAGCATTAAGAACTTAAAAATAAAGATAATATAAAAAGAGCTGCTTTTAAAGGTTATGTTCTATGTATTGCACAGGGACGTGGAATATAATCGTTTTCATAGGAAAATTAACGCGCCTAGGAACCATTCTCTCGTGCGACTTGGTCTCCAGCCGGATCTCAGTCAGTGTGGAACTAGGTTGCCGCACACGTTGGCGGGGGTAGGAGGGTGTCAGACTGGCCTCCGCACCACGGAGGATCCATCCCGGAAGTGCTTACTGGTCGTCTCCATGCGCCGGTTCCTGGGCGTCGTAGAGTCAAGGCGCGAGGCTCGGACTGAGAGGTAGAGCTGGGGGGACCGTAAGTGCCCTCCGCCTGGGACGTGAATCGCTGCTCCCACCGGGCTAGACCCGGCGCCATCATGCTGCTCTTGCCAAGCCCCGCGGACGGCCGGGGCACCGCCATCACCCACGCTTTGACCTCTGGTAAGCGCCCACCCAACCCCGGCTCCTTCCCACCTCAGCCGCCCCTGCCTCAGTCCTCAGCCTTGGCAACCCTGGGCTGTCTCTACCTTTGACCCTGGCGACTAGCCCTGGGGCCGTGTGGAGCCGTAATGGGTGCGTTTTTGCTCCGTGTTTTAAAGTAATCCTACCCTAGATTAGAAGGAAGGAGGGTGAGGGGTGCCTTCCTTTTGCTCCTACCGTTGCTGCTTCCTTTCGCCGCTGCTGACTCATGGATTGGGCTGAACATTTCGGGACCGAACCCCCCAGTACCCCAGAAAGATTCACATAAGCCTCTCTTTGCCTACGGCGGAAAGACTATGCGCAGCCAGCACCCCACGTGCCTGGGGTCGTACAAAGCTTTGCTGCTGGCGGTCTCTTAAACACCTTTCTCCCTCTTCTACGTTTGTTCCAGCCTTATTTTTTAAATGTCACAACTCAGACACCGCTCCTCATATTCGGTGTGAAAAGACTGTGCTGCTGAAAAGATCCGCGTAGATTTTGAAAGGCAGTTATTACAAGTGAAACTTGTCCTGCTGCTGTAGGTTTTAGATTTATGGCCCAGTACAGTCATGAGTATTGTAAACTTAAGAGTCTCCAGTTCCAGTCATCTACAGTAATTCCCATAGCCAGGTACATAAGCGTTTGTTGAATGTGATTTTGAACATTACCTACGGCACATGTTGCATTTGTGTGTCTCCGTGTGCCTCTTACAACTAGAGGAAAAGGCTTAAAAGGCAGTGTTTTTAAAAGCCACACACACCCCGTACTACAAGGTAGTACCTTTTTGACAGTGTTTTAATCCTCTCCTGTGTAAGGTGGAGGAAATCTTAAACTAAATTTTTCAGGGATTTTCCTTTTTCGAATTGCTAATATACACATGTACAGTGATTTACCGCCATTTCCGAGGAAGAGATGATATCTTTACTACAAGTTTTTAATTTCAGAGAGTTTTTATGGTCTCATTCAAGCTTCCTAGGAACTGAATGAGATAAATAGGTATTGTTCCCATTTTATAGGTGAAGACATCCTAATTCATTTCAGGCCACACAGCCACTGTCAGACCTAGTCTGAAACCCAGAGTGTCCGGTTTCAGATTGAGAGCTTGTTCCGCTACAGCTTAGCTGCATTAGTAAATCCCCGTTTGCTGCTTGGAAAATTGTTTTCAGTACAAATTCTTGTTAGTGAATCCTTAAAATTTTTAAGAGCTATAGTTCAAGATTTTAATAAGTAAGATGGTTTGAGTTGGCTGGGTACGGTGGCTCACGCCTATAATCCCAGCACTTTGGGAGGTCGAGGTGGGTGGATCACCTGAGGTCAGGAGTTCGAGACCAGCCTGGCAAACATGGCAAAACGCCGTCTCTACTAAAAATACAAAAAAGTAGCTGGGCATGGTGGCGGGCACCTATAATCCCAGCAATTTGGGAGGCTGAGGCAGAAGAATCTCTTGAACCCGGGAGGCAGAGGTTGCAGTGAGCCAAGATTGCGCCATTGCACTCCAGCCTGGGCAACAAGAGCAAAACTCCGTCTCAAAAAAAAAGATAGTTTGCGTTGCTTTTAGATTTTTTATTTTTGGTGAGGCTAGCTCTTCGTGACAATTTATCACTATTTATTACTTTATTAAAATTATTTGTCTGGGCGCAGTGGCTCACACCTGTAATCCAAACACTTTGGGAGGCCCAGGGGGGCGGATCACCTGAGGTCGGGAGTTCGAGACCAGCCTGACCAACATGGAGAAACCCCATCTCTACTAAAAATACAAAATTAGCGGGGCATGGTGGTGCATGCCTGTAATCCCAGCTACTCAGGAGACTGAGGCACGAGAATCATTTGAACCCAGGAGGTGGAGGTTGCATTGAGCTGAGATCTCGCCATTGCACTCCAGCCTGGGCAGTAAGAGCAAAACTCCATCTCAAAAAAAAAAAAAAAAGTGAAAAGATAAATAAATAAAATAATTCGTCTAAAAGTCAAGCAGTTTGCAACATTTCTTCCTGTTCCTCAGCTTACTGTCATATCCCGAGAAAAGTACTGATTTATTGTTGACATTACTAAGGTTTTTTATGTTGTCAGATAACTGGAAGAGGTTGATTAAATACTCTTTAATACTAGGAAAGGATAATTTCTTGTTAACCCTCATGTAAACTGGATGACTGCAATTATTTTCTTAGTTGGTGGTTTTAAAAGTATATTCTTGTATCACTGTTTTGATTTTATTTCCTGAAAAAGTTAATTGCCTTGAAACAGATTTATTCCATGCAATACATTGAAGCCTCTCTTAACACTTTCAATCACAGCCTCTACACTTTGTCGAGTTGAACCTGTGGGAAGATGGTTTGAAGCTTTTGTTAAGAGGAGAAACAGAAATGCTTCTGCCTCTTTTCAGGAACTGGAGGATAAGAAAGAGTTATCTGAGGAATCAGAAGATGAAGAATTGCAGTTGGAAGAGTTTGCCATGCTGAAAACACTTGATCCCAAA
This sequence comes from Theropithecus gelada, assembly GCF_003255815.1. Lineage (NCBI taxonomy): Eukaryota > Metazoa > Chordata > Mammalia > Primates > Cercopithecidae > Theropithecus > Theropithecus gelada. Next base: position 127,670,986 of record NC_037670.1, on the reverse strand, counting down.
GACTGGAAGGTATTTAATATCTGAATATTTTGTTCAGTCAGATGCTTTGTTAGACATAGTTTTCTTGGGAGTTTTCCATTAATAAACCGTGTTTTAAGATGGTTCAGCAAGATGACTATAATTTAGCATCTGTTTATTACTAAGTCTTGAGTGGGTTAGCACTAGCCATGAGATACTGTCTCTGCTGGAGAAATCCAGGAAGAGTTCACAGAAAAGATAATGTTTGCACTGGTCTTAAAAGGACAGGCGGCAGTTAGTGAAGCAGAGAAATGAGAGAAGTATTCTGGGCCGGAGTAAGATATACAAAGACACAAAGGAGTAAAAGAATATGTAGTGCCTCTTGAGGGATCGATGAGTCGTATAGGGTACATGCAGTATGGTGGTGAGAAATCTAGTGTCCTTAAAATCTTTTGGACTCTAGACCAAACTCTGTTGTGTCCTTTTTACACCACGCTAAGGAAGGAATTAAAATTTATTTTGGGGACAGTAAGATGCCATCAAAAGTTTCTTAGCTAATTTTAGAAAAGTAATTCCCTTGGCAGTACAGAAAATTGCTTGAAAGGGGGCAAGGGACTGGACGGGAAGTGAATAGTTTACTGTTATAGGGCTGGTGCACTAAGGCAGACCTGTGACTGAATCCTTGAACTTACTGTGTGGCTGAGTTTTGAGGAAGAAGGGTCAGATTTCCTTTTTTGGAGGTAGAATTGATAGGCTTTGGTGACCCTGGCTGTGTGGCACAAGAGAAAGGGAAATATTCAGAGGTCCTCCCCAGCATTAGGGCTTGAGTGACCTGCTAGAGTGTGAGGTCAGTAACCAGTGCTGGGATGAGGATAAGAATGTTTGTGGGAGGTGCTGTTTGTGTCCAGGTTTGGCTATGTGAAGACTGAGGTTTGGTACCATAGTGGTGAAGCTGTCTAGTAGTTGGTTAGAAATTGGTCTATGACTCCAAAAAGAGGTTAGAGCCAAAAACTTTTTGAAGTCATTGGCACATAGTGGTGGTTGCTGTGGGGAATTGAATGACATCAGCAAGGGACAAAAGTATAAACAAATAGATAATGCTTTAGTAGCTACTTGTATAATAGTTAGATGTGTATGCTGTGGAATTGGAGTGCCTGAATTCAAATCTGGTTCTGCCATTTGGTGCACTTGGACCTTGGGAAAGTTCCCGGACATGTGTGTACTTCGTTTCCCTTGTTGCTACAGTGAGATTGTTACCAGCTCAGAGGTTTATCTTGAGGATTAATAAAAGGATGCTTATAAAGCACTTAAGTTAGTACTTGCCACATGATAAATGCCAAACAAATAATGGATAAAAAGAGTTCCTATGTCATTGGTTGTTTAGAGGACTAAATGAGCTAAGGCATATGTATAAAACACTTGGAAAAGTAAGCACTCAGAAAGTGTTAGCTGATTCTCCCACCACCTCATCCATTTAAAAAAAGAGAGAGACTGAACATTGAGGAGCATGGATATTTCCAGGGTAGGAAGAGGAGGAAAAACAGCAGAAGATACTAAGAAGGGTAACAGAAGTAGAAGGAAAACAAGGAAAAAGACACTTTGTTATTTGAAAAAAAGACTTCCTAAATATCAGGCACCGTATTCTTCCAGAAACTAAGGGAGGAGCAAGGGGGGAAAAGAGGCAGGGTGCGGTGGCTCACGCCTATAATCCCAGCACTTTCGGAGACTGAGTCGGGCAGATCACCCGAGGTCAGGAGTTCGAGACCAGTCTGACCAACATGGTGAAACCCCGTCTCTACTAAAAATACAAAATTAGCCAGGCGTGGCGGCACATGCCTGTAATCCCAGCTACTTGGGAGGCTGAGGCAGGAGAATCGCTTCAACCCAGGAGGTGGAGGTTGCAATGAGCCAAGATCACACAATTGCACTCCAGCCTGGGCAACAAGAGCAAAACTCTATCTCAAAAAATAAAAAGGGAAAAAGAGTCAAGTGTGTCACTGCTTCAGAAAAAGGTCAATCACATAACATGAAAATTTATTTTAAAAAACATTGTACAGGACATGGTGACACATGCTTGTAATCCCAGCTACTCAGGAGGCTGAAACAGGAGAATCGCTTGAACCTGGGAGGTGGAGGTTGCTGTGAGCTGAGATCGTGCCACTGCACTCCAGCCTGGGCAACAAGAGCAAAACTCCATCTCAAAAAAAAACACAAAAAACATTGGATTTGACAAACTACTTCAGTGCTCTCATTGAAAGCAGGTTGAGTAAAATGATTGGGAAGGCAAGAGATTACAGTGGATGAGGAGTGATTAGGAAGTGATGAAGTAGGACCAAAGTGTAAAATACCCTTTCAAAGCTGGGTAGTAAAGAAAATGAGAGAAGATAGTAACTTGAGAAGAAGGCAGAGTCGGGAAAAGACAGAACTGGGGAGTGTCGAGATCTATAAGAGGGAGAAGGTCTTTGGTATAGAAAGAAGTAGATTGTATCAGAGTAAGGTAGCAGGGTTCATTCGCTTGTTCGGTTTATTTTCATTCATCAAATATGGATCAAACACCATGTCAGATACTGTTCTAGGTGCTGAGGATACTGTACTGAACAAGACAGTATTACTGCTTCCACATAGCTTATATTCCAGTGACACAATAAGTAAAACAAGAACATGTAGCCGTAAGTGCCATAGGATAACCATAAGCTATCAGCAGGTGCTAAGAGAAAAAAGGGGTCTTTGGTCAAGTAGGTTTGGAAAATGCTAGGTTTTATAGGTTTCCATTTATTTTGTAAATCTAATTACAGGACTTCTCAGAGCCTTTCTTAGGCTTTTGTGCCTATAAATCATCAAGGAGGCTATATAATAGTCCACATTTACCCTTTTTAAAATTTATATTTTATTTTATTTTGATACAGAGTCTCACTCTGTTGCCCAGGCTGGAGTGCAGTGGTGCAGTGTCTGCTCACTGCAACCTCCGCCTCCCAGATTCAAGCAATTCTCCTGCCTCAGCGTCCCAAGTAGCTGGGATTACAGGCGGGCGCCACCACGCCCGGCTAATTTTTTGTATTTTTGGTAGAGACAGGATTTCACCATGTTAGCCAGGCTGGTCTCAAACTCCTGACCTCATGATCCGCCCACCTCAGCCTCCCAAAGCACTGGGATTACAGGTGTGAACTAGCACGCCCTGCCTTTTTTTTTAAAGACAGGGTCTTGGCCGGGTGCGGTGGCTCACACCTGTAATCCCTTGACCCTTTGGGAGGCCAAGGCAGGTAGATCACCTGAGGTCAGGAGTTCGAGACCAGCCTGACCAACAAGGTGAAACCCTGTTTCTACTAAAAATACAAAAATTAGCCGGGCATGGTGGTGTGCACCTGTAATCCTGGCAACTTGGGAGGCTGAGGCAGGAGAATTGCTTGAACCTGGGAGACGGAGGTTGCAGTGAGCCAAAATGGCACCATTGCACTCCAGCCTGGGCAACAGAGCAAGACTCTCTCTCAAAAAAGTAAAATCTTAAAATCATTTAAAAAAAAAAAAAGAAAAAAAGGGTCTTGCTCTGTTGCCTATCCTGGAGTGCAGTGGCATCATCACAGCTCACTGCAGCCTCTACTTACCAGATTCAAGCAATCCTCCTATTTCTGATTCCTGAGTAGCTGGAACTGCAGGTGCACACCACCACACCCAGCTAATTTTTAAAAATTTTTTTGTGGAGACAGGAATCTTGCTTTGTTGCTCAGGCTGGCATCATATTCCTGGGCTCAAGCTATCCTCCACCTGGGCCTCCCAAAGTGCTAGGATTACAGGCTTTAACCATGGCACCCAGCCTAATCCACATTTCTCAACCTTATATGACCATAGAACCTGTTTTATACAGAACCTTTTACCAGACACCTGATGAAATGTCACTTTGGGAAATGCTGTATTAAGGTACCAGAACACAAGGGATGGAATATATTGGCTCCATTTCAAATTTGACTCCCTTTTGTGTTTTTATCAGAACCAAGATCATTATGCAGTTCTTGGACTTGGCCATGTGAGATACAAGGCTACACAGAGACAGATCAAAGCAGCTCGTAAGTACTTATTTTTAAATAATCACATATCTGTTATAGGAACACCCTATGCTTTAAGTACTTAGTTATTTTGAAATAATCACATATCTGGTATAGGAACACCCTATGCTTTTTAAAAGATACATGGTATCATAGTCTGCAGCTGTAACTACATTTAACAGCATGCGTTATATTGTCATAACAAGCAAAAAACCATGGTCTCCCTTGCCGTCAGAATCAGAAGAAAGCAATCCATTTTACATGTAGACTTTCCCATTAGGGATAAGAAATTAGCATGGGTGTGTGTGTGTGGATACAGAATATTCTCCCAATGGCAAGCTTTTAAAAAATAATACTTTGCCTCTCTTTAGAAGTATGGCCAGCTGTACTTAGTGGATACTGCCTTTTTCTTTGTTTTTTTTTTTAGGTTATTTTGTAATCTTAGGTCACACCTTTATAGATATCACCCTGTCTTCTGTCCAAGAAAGTTGTCTGATGTTTTATTGTTGTTTTCATTGACAAGGTTAAAATTTGGCATGGGACAGGGTAATGTTGGGACCCCAGTCTTCATATGCCTTATAAAACACCATCCCTTAATGCTCCTAAATGTCCTATGCTTTGCAATCCTGTGGACATAATTTCTTATACACATGATCAGTTCAACTAATAAAGTTTAGTGAAAGAGGTAAGAGATGAAGGTGATCAGTTTTCTATCTTAGGAGAATGGGAATGTTCTGCCCTCCACTCTAGAGAATGGGTATTGAGGTCAGAGAGGGTAAGATTGTAGCCACATGGAAAAGGAGTAGGGAGTCAGGGCCTGTCAAGAAGAGGAGGAATTATACTTGAAGGAAGATGACTGAATAAGAATGCCTATGCTAAAAATTATTAGTCAATACTTAGTATAGTAGATGAACTCAAAATCATCCCCATTACTGCTTACATTTAGGAAAATCACAGGAAATATTTTTTAACAAAGTGAAGGAATTTATCAGATTATTTTAAACCAGATTTGTTTAAAGGCTGGCATGATTCTAGACAAAGCATATGCTAGTGCATGTGAATAGTTATTCCAGTATACATAAATGCCAGAAAAATCCATTTGCCACGTACAAGTGTTTGCAAAGTTTTACTATATGAAAGAATAGCGTTGGCCGGGCGTGGTGGCTCAGGGCTATAATCCCAGCACTTTGGGAGGCTGAGATGGGTGATCACCTGAGGTCAGGAGTACGAGACCAGCCTGGAAAATGTGGTGAAACCCTGTCTCTACTAAAAGTACAAAAAAATTAGCTGGGCATGGTGGCAGGCACCTGTAATCCCAGCTACTTGTGAGACTGAGGCAGGAGAATCGCTTGAACCCAGGAGGTGGAGGTTGCAGTGAGCCGAGGTTGCACCATTGCACTCCAGCCTGGGCAACAAGAGTGAGACTGTTTCCAAAAAAAAATGAATAGCATAAAAAGACCAAATATGTCTCAATACAGATAAATTTGTTAATTAGAATTGATATATAACTGTGAAAGTAGTTTGTGTTTTAAGGTGAAATAATTCTTTGTTTCTCAAAAGATTAAAAATGTGCAATAAATTGCAAAAGAAACATTCATTTGCTTCTGTTAAATTCACTCTCTTTTTTTGAGACAGAATTTTGCACTTGTTGCCCAGGCTGGAGTGCAATGGGGTGATCTCGGCTCTCTGCAACCTCCATCTCCTGGGTTGAAGCGATTCTCCTGCCTCAGCCTCCTGAGTAGCTGGGATTACAGGCATGTGCCACCATGCCTGGCTAATTTTGTATTTTTTGTAGAGATGGGATTTCACCATGTGGGTCAGGCTGGTCTAGAACTCCCGACCTCAGGTGATCCACCCACGTCGGCCTCTCAGAGTGCTGGGATTACAGGCATGAGCCACAGCACCCGTCCTACATCCACTCTTTTTATTGGCCTTGTAGAAATAGATTTTTAGCCAGGCACAGTAGCTCACACCTGTAATCCCAACACTTTGGAAGGCCAAGGCAGGCGGATCACTTGAGGCTGGAGTTCAATACCAGCCTGGCCAACGTGGCGAAACCCCATCTCTACTAAAAATACAAAAATTAGCCAGGTGCGGTGGTGCATGCGTGTAAACCTGACTACTTGAGAGACTGAGACATGAGAATCACTTGAACCTGGGAGGCAGAAGTTGCAGTGAACTGAAATTGTACCAGTGTAGTCCAACCTGAGCAACAGAGTGAGACTCTGTCTCATTAAAAAGGAAAAGAAAAGAAATATAGCTTTTGAATATGTATTCTCTAGCCAAAAGTTTTGTAGCACCAGTGCAGAGATTGTTAACAATAAGGGTAATTATAACTTACTCTCTACCACCCTTGCGGAATATTCCATCAGTCTTTATTCAGAAAGAAGCTGTCATTCTTGCACCTCTGTCACTATAAAACACAGTTGCTACTCCCTGCTTTCTGAAAATCTTTCTAAAAGTTAAAATGCAAAGTTACTGTTTGCAGATCTGTAATTATTAGCACAAACAAACCTAATGAAAATGGAAGTCTGGTACCATTTGAGGGCCTTTGAGTGCTTGCTTCATATTACAAGCAAAGTTATTTTTGTTGAGTATATTTTGAATGTCAGTAATGAAAATTAATTAAGTGTGAAGTAGGAGCCGGCTGTGCTGGCTCACGCCTGTAATCCTAGCACTTTGGGAGGCTGAGGCAGGTGGATCACCTGAGGTCAGGAGTTCGAGACCAGCCTGGCCAACATGGCGAAACCCCGTCTCTACTAAAAATACAAAAATATTAGCTGGGAGTAGTGACCGGTGCCTGTAGTCGCAGCTACTCGCGAGGCTGAGGCAGGAGAATGGTGTGAACCCAGGAGTTGGAGCTAGCAGTGAGCCGAGATAATGCCACTGCACCCCAGAAACTGGAAATCACCCAGATGTTTAATAACATGGAAATAGATAAGCAAACTGCTATATATTTTGGTGCAGTGTAATACTAATCAGCAATTTTTAAAAGAACAAATTGCCAATACACAGAAAAACATGGATGAATTTCAAACCATGAATAAAAGAAGCCAGACACAGACATACTGTAAGTTACATCTACTTGAAGCTCAAGAACATACAAAAGTGGTGACAGGCATCAGCAAATGGTTGCCTCAGCTGGTAGAGGATGGGAGCCCAGTGGAAAAGGGTACAAGGGAACTTTCTGGATGATGGAAATGGCCTCTGTTTTCTTTTGGGTAGCAGTTACATGAGTGTATATGATTGTCAAAACTCACTGAACTTAATGAATTCTTAAAATCTGGGCATTTATTTTATGTAAATTTTATCTCAGTTGAATCAGATAGATATGATTAAACAAACCAAAAATACCAGTCACTTGGGAAATTAAATATATTCTTTTGAGCCTAGACAGAAATAAAAATTATGCAATAGACTTCTTTTTTTCCACAAAAGTAAGATTACTGCTTTACCAAAACTTAAGGACTGGCAGCTAGAGCTGTACCTTAAGTAAATTCATTGCCTTAACCTATTCTGTTACTTTTTTCAAAAGAGGGAAAAGATAAGGTGGAAATTCAATTCAGAGGTTTAAAAGTATAGCACAAAGGAAGATGCAGGAAGAAAATAAATAAGACAATATCCCAAAATGGGTTTTATAAGAAGAATAAACAAATACAAGTTGAGCGTCCCTAATCCAAAAATCCAAAGTCCAAAATGCTCCAAATTGTGAGTGCCAGTATGACGCTTCAAAGGAAATGCTCACTGGAGGATTTTGGATATTCAGATTTGGAATGGATGCTCACCCAGTAAGTATAATGCAGATATTCCAAAATCTAAAAATATTTGAAATCCCGAACGCTTTTGGTCCCAAGCATTTCAGAGACAGGATACTCACAACGTAGTGAAATACACAAAGAATTAATCATGGTGGCTCATGCCTGTGATCCCAGCATTTGGAAGGCTGAGGTGGGCGGATTGCTTGAGCTCTGTAGTTCAAGACCAGGCTGGGCAACATGGCAAAATGCCATTTCTACAAAAAATACAAAAATTAGCTGGGCATAGTGGTGCATGCCCATGCTGCTCAGAAGGCTGAGATAGCGCTTGAGCCCAGGAGGTGAAGAAGCCCATGCAGTGAGCCATGATCACACCACAGCACTCCACCCTGGACAGTAGTAAGACCCTGTCCCCCTGCCCTCCCCAAAAAAAGAAACCAAAAAAAGGATGAAAACATTAAAGTTACCGAAGGATTTGCTCCTAAAAACAATTATTAGGCCCAGATCATTTTTCAGGTGAATTGTTTCGAGTGTTAAAGAATCAAAAATTCTAATGCTGAATATAAACTTGATTTTTTATGTTGTAATTGGAGAATCAGTTAATCATAAACTGTTTTGGAATAATTCATTTTGTTAAGTTGTACAGTTTAATGTAATCTGAGTATGCAAAACCTAGCAGAGAGCTCAAAAAAATCCTACAAACAATTCCTATTAATATAATGAAAAAAAAAACCCAGTTAAAATGTTAAAATAATAGCAAATTCAAGAAAAGGGAATTTTTATACACTGTTGGTAGGAATGTAAATTAGCATAGCCACTATAGAAGATAGTATGGAGATTTCTCAAAAAATTAAGAATAGAATTACCATATAGCCCAGCAGTCCCACTACTGGATATTTATCCAAAGAAAAAGAAAACTATGTCAAAGGGGTACTTGCACTCCCATGTTTTTATTGCAGCTCTGTTTATAATAACAAAGATAAGGAATCCACCTAAGTGTCCATCAGCAGACTAATGGATAAAGAAAATGTATATGTACACAATGGGATACCACTCAGCCATAAAAAAGAATGAAATCATGTCTGCAGCAATATAGATGGAACTGGAGGTCATTATGTTGAGTGAAATAAACTAGGCACAGGAAGGCAAATATTGCATGTTCTCACTTTTGAGAACAGTGGGAGCTTAAAAAGTTGATCTCATGGAGGTAGTAGATAGAATGATAGATACCAGAGGCTGGGAAGGGTGTTGGGGGGAGAGGGATAAAGAGAGGTTGGTCAATGGACACAAACATACAGTTAGAAGGAATAAGTCCCAGTGTTCTATAGCAGAGTAGGGTGACAATAGTTAACAATAATGTATTGTATATTTCAAAATAGCTAGAAGAGAGAACTTGAAATGTTCATAATACATAGAAATAATAAACACTCAAGTTGATGGATACCCAAATACCCTGACTTGATCATTATATGGTTTATGCATGTATCATGAATTATGCACAAAATGAGGCCAGGCGCAGTGGCTCATGCCTGTAATCCCAGCACTTTGGGAGGCCGAGCCGGGCGGATCATGAGGTCAGGAGTTCGAGACCAAGCCTGGCCAACATGGTGAAACCCCGTCTCTACTAAAAATACAAAAATTAGCTGAGTGTGGTGGCAGGTGGCTGTAATCCCAGATACTTCAGAGGCTGAGACAGGAGAATCGTTTGAACCCAGAAGGCGGAGGTTGCAGTGAGCCGAGATTGCACCATTGTGCTCCAGCCTGGCCAACAGAATGAGACTCAATCTCAAAAAAAAAAATGGATTTTGTTCGTGTATTATGAACAAAATATCACATGTACCCCGTCAGTGTGTACAGATACTTGTATTATGAAAAAATAGTGGCCAGGTGTGGTGGCACAGGCCTGTAATTCTAGCACTTTGGGAGGCCATGGTGGGAGGATCGCTTGAGCCCAGGAGTTCAAGACCAGCCTGGCCAACATGACGAAACCCCTTCCCTACAGAAAATAAAAAAAGTTAGCAAGGCATGGTGGAGCGCACCTGTAATCCCAGCCACTTGGGAGGCTGAGGTGGGAGGATCACCTGAGCCCAGGAGGTTAAGGCTGCAGTGAGCCAAGATCGTGTCACTGTGCTCTAGCCTGGGCAACAGAGTGAGACCCTGTCTCAAAATAAAATAAATGCAATTTAACAGTATACTAAAAGAATAATAGTGTTCATGAACACAGTTTCTCTCAGGTATCCAACTTAGGAAGTATATTAATATAGCAAAATTATACCTCAGATAATATTAAATCTATGTGATTTCCTAAGTAGGTAGTGAAAACACATACCAGAATTTAACACCCATTCCTTTTTGATAAGAATTTTGAAAAGAAATGTAGTTAATTCCCTACTTTGATAACTGTTTCAGGCCCACAGCTAGCAAACTTTTAGCTATGTGGCATTAATGCTGTTACCTAAAATCTAGGGGTGAAGCAGCCTGCATTTGATTTTGTATGCGATTTTGGGAGTTTGGGTTAGTGAGTTAAGTTATTAAATAAGAGACAACTGTTGGAAAGAAAATAAATACATTTGTAGATAATATAGGATCTGCCTAGAAAAGCAAAAGAGAGTTAAGGGACTAGATGCAAGAAAAATAAGCAAAAATTACAGTTTTTGTAAGTTACCATCAAATATATAAGAAAGCTGTGGTCATTATAAAGATAACCGCAGGGCAACAATAAGTAACCAAAACAAGCCCTTGTAAAATTTACTATTATAAAGATAGTATCACAAATCAGTGGAATAGGGAAGGATTATTAAATCACAGTAAGATTTTGAAAAATGACAAGTTTAAATACTTTCTTGGCTATATTAAAATTCCAAAAAGATTTAAAAATTTTTTCAATCTAACTGTAGGAAATATTAATGAAACTAGAACTATTATAAGTACTAGAAGAAATTATAAAAGAAATAATCAGTAAATGTAAATAAAAATGACTAAATTTTTTTTAAAACATAAGTGTTTAACAAAACAGTTGGGAAAAAATTAGCAATAAACATAGTGAATTAGGAGGCAGCATTCAAACATAGGCTGAGGAGTCAGGCCGTCTGGATTAGAGCCCGACTTGGCCGGCAATTTGAGCAAGTTGCAGTGGTAGTGGCTACGTAACATCTCTGTGCCTCGTTTTCCTCATCTATAAAGTGGAGACAGTAATAGTACTTTCTTCATAGGATCATGGAGAAGATTAACTGGTAAACAGGCCTTGCACATGTCAGCTACTCTGTAGATGTTAACAGCTAGCCATTATTTATTGTAAAGTGACACACAGAGTCAGAAGAAAAACTGAGACAGCCCCTCCTTTTTCCCGTTAAAGAATGAAAAACAAAAAAATTGTTGACTACCAGTGATAATCACAAATTTTAAATAATTATACCTACGGTGGCTGAGGCTGTGGTGAAAGAATATTCACATAGGAGTATGAAATAGTATGCCTTTTGGAAAATAACTTGTTCCATTTCCATTCACAAAGTTCACTTCTGTGATTATATCCTAAGAAAGAATCCTAAATAAGGAAAAATACTTAAATTTAAAATTATTCAAATTGGCATTATTTATAATAATGCAAAATTGGAAATGGCCCAAGTGTCCAACAGTAGAGAAATGCCTAAATTACAACAAGTCTACTTGTAACACTGTATTAAGCAGTCATTTGAAAGAAAAATTTGAAGAGTTTGCAAGGAAAAAACCATGGAAAATGCAAATGCTATAATGTGAAATTGAAAAAAGCAGAATATAAATTAGTACATACGATTACACCTGAATTTTTTTCTTCTTCTTCTTCTTTTTGAGACAGAGTCTCACTCACCCAGGTTGGAATGCAGTGGCGCCATCTCAGCTCACTGCAACCTCCACCTCGTGGGTTCAAGCGATTCTTATGTCTGAGCCACCTAAGTAGCTGGGACCACAGGCATGCACCACCACACCCATCTAGTTTTTGTATTTTTAGTAGAAACCAGGTTTTGCCATATTGGCTAGGCTGATCTTGAACTCCTGACCTCAAGTGATCCTCCCAGCTCGGCCTCCCAAAGTGCTGGGATTACAAGCCACCATGCCCAGCCTACACCTGAATTTTTAAAAGCATATGCTTAAGAAAACAAAAATATCTATGCAGAAATACACCAAAATGTTAACAGTCACTGTCGTTGGCTAGGGGCACTTTGGCTAGTTCTTAAAATAATTATTTCAAGCAGGGTGCAGTTTCTGACACCTGTAATCCCAGCACTTTCGGAGGCTGAGGTGGTTGGATCAACTGAGGTCAGGAGTTCAAGACCAGCCTGGCCAACATAATGAAACCTTGTTTCTACTAAAAATACAAAAAATTAGCTGGGCGTGGTGGGGGCACCCGTAACCCCAGCTACTCGGGAGGCTGAGGCAGGAGAATCGCTTGAACCCGGGAGGCGGAGGTTGCAGTGAGCTGAGATCGCGCCATTACACTCCAACCTGGGCAACAAGAGCAAAACTCCATCTCAGAAAATAATAATAATAAATCAGTTTATAATTTTCACATTGAATAATCATATATTTTACCGTGGGAGAAAAGATTCTAATATTAGCCTTATGATTTTAGAAATGGGCCGGGCGCGGTGGCTCAAGCCTGTAATCCCAGCACTTTGGGAGGCCGAGACGGGCGGATCACGAGGTCAGGAGATCGAGACCATCCTGGCTAACACGGTGAAACCCCGTCTCTACTAAAAAAAAAAAAAAAAAATTAGCCGGGCGAGGTGGCAGGCGCCTGTAGTCCCAGCTACTCGGGAGGCTGAGGCAGGAGAATGGCGGGAACCCGGGAGGCGGAGCTTGCAGTGAGCTGAGATCCGGCCACTGCACTCCAGCCCGGGCGACAGAGCGAGACTCCGTCTCAAAAAAAAAAAAAAAAAAAAAAGAAATGGTCTACATGTAGCTCATCTTTAGTTTTGGTGCTTAAAGTGACAAATTATCTCAATCCGACTGATTTTGTAGATAAAGCAATGGTTTTAAAACATCACCCAGACAAACGGAAAGCAGCTGGTGAACCAATAAAAGAAGGAGATAATGACTACTTCACTTGCATAACTAAAGGTAAGAAAATGCTTTAGAGTCAGGAATTTCTAATAGTAATTGTTATTTATTAATTGCTGGGATTGGGTTTCTTATGCATACTGTAGTTCATTCAACTATCCTTTGACATTTTAAAACATTTCAGTTATATCAAGTTATTTCTAATCATCACCCCAGAGCCTCACTACACAAAGTGAGGTTTCCCCAGCCAGCAGCATCAGCAACACCTGGCAGCTTATTAGAAATGCAGTCTCAGGCCCTGCCCCAAACCTACTGATTAAAATCTGCATTTTAACAGGATCCCCAGGTGATTCTTATCAGAAGCTCATCCTACAGTTAATTCATGTAAGTGTTCTATTTAATGATGAGAATACTAAGATTTTTTTTTTTTTTCGTTTCAGATGCTTTATGGGACTAAACTGTTCCTCAGATGTTTTGCTAGCCTAGTTTAAATCAAGAAGTTGATTATATCCTAGTACAGACCCTACAGTTACTTATTGCTATTTACATACACATCACTAAGCAAATTAATATAGGTTGCCACCATTTCCAAATGTTTCCTTAAATGTGATTTTACATTTTGATGCTAATTTTTAAACAGTTGTATGCACACCGTTCAAATTTACTCTTTGCCAGCTCTCTTACACAGTGCTCCAGAAGCCTAAGATCCTTCGATCTTTTACAACCTTGGGATCTAACAGTTAACTTACTAGCTATTTCTTTTTCCCCAGAGTCATCTGTTCTCTTGAAGGGTGGGTGATATTGTTTTGTCACTTGTCTACTAGAAAAATAATTAAAGAAAGAGTTAAGTCCAGTTATATCCAGTAGTGCTAAAGCTGTTGTTACCTAAATTAAATCCTCCCCAACCTGCAAACAAAATTTTCAAATATGAAAATTAATGACTTTTATGTTTTAAGGAGGGAAATATTTGTTTTCTTGAAGAAAAAAATAGGTAAAGTTATGGTGATATGATCTTAACAATTTTTTTCTCAGCTTATGAAATGTTATCTGATCCAGTGAAAAGACGAGCATTTAACAGTGTAGATCCTACTTTTGATAACTCAGTTCCTTCTAAAAGTGAAGCAAAGGATAATTTCTTCGAAGTGTTTTCCCCAGTGTTTGAAAGGAATTCCAGGTGAGTTAAGGCATCCCTTTTGATCGTAGTGCCCTGTTGGCTTGTTTCTTGTAGTCTTCCAGGTTTCTGTTTTTTTCCCTCTGATGATAGTTTCATTTATAGATTATTTCCACTGTCTCTTCCTCCTCCTCCTCCTTCTCTGCAATATTGAGCCCTTCTGGTGAACTTATTGTTCTCATTTATATTGCTTTCTAAACAGAAGTTCTACATTTCCATAGTAAAATTTCTGTTCAATTTATGGGAGGTTTCTCTTTTAAATTTACTTGGGCTGGGTACAGTGGCTCATACGTGTAATCCCAGCACTTTGGAAGGCCGAGGTAGACAGATCACCTGAGAGCAGGAGTTCAAGACCAGCCTGGCCAACATGGTGAAACCCCGTCTCTACTAAAATACAAAAATTAGCCGGCCGTGGAGGTGTACGCCTGTAATCCCAGCTCCTTGGGAGGCTGAGACAGGTGTTTCGCTTGAACCCAGGAGACGGTGGTTGCAGTGAGCCGAGATCGTGCCAGTACACTCCAACCTGGGTGGCTGAGTGAGACTCCACCTCAAAAAAAAAAAAAAAAAAAAAAATTTACTTTGAGAGAAATAACAGTATCTGACTTTTATAGTGTGATTCTTACACTTAGGTGACAGTAATTTTCTATTCTTTGATTTCCTCTTTATGAATGGGTATACTACTCTGACTCATTGTCAGTTGAGAAAAGCCTTTGTTCTTTATTTGATCATCTGATTATCATAAGGCTTCTTTGACAAAACATTATTTATATTTATGATTAAAGCATACATATTTCATTAAAGTTTGTTTTAAAATAGTGTGCACCAATATTATTTTACATCTTTTTTTTCCATCTGCGTTGGCAGGTTCCCTTAAAGCACATCTTAGCTGCACATTGGAATTACCTGGAGAACAGGAAGAACTCCTGATGCCTGCGTTCCCCCTGGAAAGATTCTGATTTATTGGTTTGAATTCCTGTGGGGATTTTTAAGGCTCCCAGGTGATTCTACTGTGCAGCCAAATTTGAGAACCACTTCGGTTAGCAGTTTGGCGCCGCCTAGTATTTCCGCCATCTTCTCTCCCTTGGATTTCACGTTTATTTTTTGTTTTTGTTTTTGTTTTTTTCCTTGTTTATTTTGAGACAGGGTCTTGCTCTGTTGCCAAGGCTGGAGTGCAGTGGCACGATCTTGGCTTACCGCAACCTCTGCCTCCCAGGTTCAAGCAATTCTCCTGCCTCAGCCCCCTGAGTAGCTGGGATTATAGGAATCTGCCACCACTAATTTGTCTATTTTTAGTAGAGACAGGGTTTCACCGTATTGGCCAGACTGGTCTCAAACTCCTGACCTCAGGTGATCTGCTGGCCTCAGCCTCCCAAAGTGCTGGGATTACAGGCGTGAGCCACTGCGCCTGGCCACATTTGTTTTATAACAGTGCTGAGGTGGTAAAAAGGAGTAGTATATTTTTCTGTGTAATGATTTCACAGAGTAGAAAACGTGGATCAGTAGCAGCCTCAGGATCCTTTTCAGCAGTGATCGATGAAGTGCTGCGCCAAGAAATCTGGCTCTAAGGGGAAGGTGGTGGTGGTGATGGGGTAGAAATTACTTCCATCTGTGACTATTAACACTTTTAAAGGGCTAGGCCTACAGGTTGTTGTTGTGCTGCCTATTTAGGGACAGGAGCTTGGCAAAAGGAGCTAGCTGCCATTTTTCCTAGCCTGACTAGCAGCTGCTATGGCATTGTACTTTATAGAACTGAAGGTAACCTGTGATTAGAAGGCTGTCCCGTGTTTCTCTCCTCTCACCAGTCTATGTCTGCCCTCACTTTTCACACGCCTGTGTTGTTTCATACCCCACTGCTGACTTTCCAGCGACATCTTCGAGTTGTAGAGTTTGTAGGGAAGGGAAATCAGAGGGATTAGTTAAAACTATTGTTTTTAATAAATTAAGTTGTTTGTTGAACTTTTGTACATAATTTTTGAAGAATTTTAAGAATATTTCCTTTGATATTTCAGATGGTCAAATAAAAAAAATGTTCCTAAACTTGGTGATATGAATTCATCATTTGAAGATGTAGATATATTTTATTCTTTCTGGTAAGTGAATATACTGTTTGTATGATGCTGTCATCTTTTAAAAAGAAAAGTATTCAATAAGTACTTGATTGTTTATAAATTAATTGAGATGGGCAAATTGCAGAACCTTCACTGAACAAAAGCACTCTGTTATCTTTGTGATATTTAGGCTTTTAAGATTTTCAGCCTGTTTTCTATTAATGAGATTTCTAGATATCAAGCACACGATAGTAGTAAAACAGGAAAATTGGGGAGTCATTTGAATAAAAATCAGTACATTTTTATTTAGTTACTACTAAAAGTACTTGAGTTCATGAGGAGGGAGACAGTGCTATTTGTCTCTGTAACTAATTCACTAATTTTTAATAAACACAATAGTTAGTGGCCATTTTATATGCGCTACATTTTCTCATCAAATGCCTAGTAAATACAAAAACAAAATCATGTAGAACAAAAATAACAAGATTTAGTTCTATCAGTTGTAATTGCTTTTACCTTCAGAGGATACAAACTGGAGATGAGATAACCACTACTAGGGTTACCTTCAGACTTGACAGACTGGCGAAACTGAAAGGCAAGGAAAATTTAAAAATAGGTCTTGGTCAAGCAAAAAACCTAACAAAGAAGAGACAGCAGGGAAGTGTGGTTTTGATTATGGAGTGATGCGTGCATTTTAGATTTTCATACCAAATGCAATGTCATTTAAAAAGGAGAAAGATTTGACCTTAGTTTAATACTAGAAGAGAAGAAAGGTATCTATTAAAACAAATTCATCCATTTGCATTAAAAGGAATTTTTTTCATTTGTTCTTTCTTGATTGTAAATTATTTCTGTCTATATTAGGTATAATTTTGATTCTTGGAGAGAATTTTCTTATTTAGATGAAGAAGAAAAAGAAAAAGCGGAATGGTATGTATGCAAATCATTAATAATGGAAGGTGTTTATTTGGTTCTCTGGTATTTGTGATGATGTAAAACTATGTCACATAAATTTTCTTTCAAATTTTTCTCTTTGTACATCTTTTTTAAACAACTTTTTAATATTTTGAAATCCTTTCTCACAAGTTAAACTAGGTGGGCCCAGATCAATAATTGGTTAGGATATGCTTAAGAAATTGCCAGGGAATATAACGTCAGCGCAGGTCAGCAAAATCTTTTTCTTCTGGTTGCTTAACCTAGGTTTTATTAGGTTTTGTTTGTTTGTTTGTTTTTTGTATGTGTGCAGAAATGCTTTTGACATGAATGCCCAAAAAATAACCAGAATTAATATTAAATAGAACCACTGTTTAGTCCAGGCCTGCTGGCTCATGCCTGTAATCCTAGCACTTTGGGAGGCTGAGGCAGGTGAATCACCTGAGGTCAGGAATTCGAGACCAGCCTGGCCAACATAAGTCATTGTTTAATGTTAGTAATGACACAGCATTTTAACCTTCTAGGATGTTATTTACATATTAATATTTTATAAAATATTACATTTTCCAGTCACAGTATCTATAAGCAGTAGTTTGTTTCCAGTATTTTCTGTTTTATAGTCGTGATGAGAGGAGATGGATTGAAAAGCAGAACAGAGCAACAAGAGCACAAAGAAAAAAAGAAGAAATGAACAGAATAAGAACATTAGTTGGTAAGTATAATTCTTTTTTTTTTAAGTCCCCTAAATATTAGAAATTCAAAATGAGATCAACTTTTTCTTTTGGTAGACAATGCATATAGCTGTGATCCAAGGATAAAAAAGTTCAAGGAAGAAGAAAAAGCCAAGAAAGAAGCAGAAAAGAAAGCAAAAGCAGAAGCTAAACGGAAGGAGCAAGAAGCTAAAGAAAAAGTAAGACAACATTTAATGAAGGTGGACTTTAAATGTTTATGAAATCTTTAGATTATAAATCATGCTGCTATAAAGACACATGCACACGTATGTTTATTGCGGCACTATTCACAATAGCAAAGACTTGGAACCAACCCCAATGTTCATCAATGATAGACTGGATTAAGAAAATGTGGCACATATACACCATGGAATACTATGCAGCCATAAAAAAGGATGAGTTCATGTCCTTTGTAGGGACATGGATGCAGCTGGAAACCATCATTCTCAGCAAACTATCGCAAGAACAGAAAACCAAACACCTCATGTTCTTACTCATAGGTGGGAATTGAACAATGAGAACACTTGGACACAGGAAGGGGAACATCACACACCGGGGCCTGTCGGGTGGGTGGAGGGGGAAGGGATAGCATTAGGGGATATACCTAATGTAAATAACGAGTTAATGGGTGCAGCACACCAACATGGCACATGTGTACATATGTAACAAACCTGCATGTTGTGCACATGTACCCTGGAACTTAAAGTATAATAAAAAATTTTAAAAATACATCTTTACTCTTCACATCTATTTTTTTAAAAAACTATAATTTGAAAGCAGAGAATTGGGTGCTACTGTGAATGAATCATGACAAGTTGGTCATGATCTTCCTTACCAGCAAATTTTTATTGAGCAAAAAAAGGGTGTCATACGTTCCTTTAATATTATGTTTATTTCTAATGTCAATTTTACATTTTCTAATAAATGTCTATGGATCTTTACCAGCTGCCTTTCCCAGTTCATCCTTCAGTTTTCAATAAGTTTATGTTGCCTTTTTTCCTAATATAATTTATTAAAAGTTTAAATTTTAAAAAATATAAAGCATTTAGGAATTTTACTTTATTAAAATGATTTTACTCCCTTTTTTTAAAGCAAAGGCAAGCTGAATTAGAAGCTGCTCGGTTAGCTAAGGAGAAAGAAGAGGAGGAAGTTAGACAGCAAGCATTGTTGGCAAAGAAGGAAAAAGATCTCCAGAAAAAAGCCATTAAGAAGGAAAGGCAAAAACTTCGAAACTCATGCAAGGTATGTCAGACTGAACAAACACTAGGCACAAGTAAATCAAGTTGCTGATCAATCAAAAAACAGTTCTCTTTTTCTTTTTTTTTTTTTAGACGGAGTCTTACTCTGTTGCCCAGACTGGAGTGCAGTGGCGTGATCTTGGCTCACTGCAACCTCCCCTTCCGAGGTTCCAGCAATTCTCCCACCTCAGCTTCCAAGTAGCTGGGATTACAGGCGCGTGCCACCACGCCCAGCTAATTTTTTGTATTTTTAGTAGAGACAGGGTTTCGCCATGTTGGCCAAGCTGGTCTCGTACTGCTGACCTCAAGCGATCTCCCCACCTCAGCCTCCCAAAGTGCTGGGACTACAGGCATGAGCCACTGCGCCTGACCAAAATATTTCTTGAAAAAAAAAATATTTTTATTTATTTATTTATTTGAGATGGCGTCTCGCACTGTCACCTGGCTGGAGTGCAATGGCACGATTTCGGCTCACTGCAACCTCTGCCTCCTGGGTTCAAGCAACTCTCCTGCTTCGGCCCCCTGAGTAGATGGGATTACAGGCAGCCGCCACCATGCCCAGCTAATTTTTTGTATTTTTAGTTGAGACGGGGTTTCACTGTGTTGGCCAGGCTGGTCTTGAACTCCTAACCTCGTGATCCACCCATCTCAGCCTCCCAAAGTGTTGGGATTACAGGCGTGAGCCACCTGCGCCCAGCCAAAAGAACAATTTTTAATTAAGTTGTTGTTGTTGTTGTTGTTGTTGTTGTTGTTGAGGCAGAGTCTCACTCAGTCACCCAGGCTGGAGTACAGTGGTGCCATCTTGGCTCACTGCAACCTCCACCTCCCCAGTTCAAGCCATTCTCATGCCTTGGCCACCCAAGTAGCTGGGATTACAGGTGCACAGCACCACTCCCAGCTAATTTTTGTATTTTTAGTAGAGGGGGGTATCGTCATGTTGGCCAGGCTGGTCTCAAACTCTTGGCCTCAAGTGATCCACCCACCTTGGACTCCCAAAATGCTAGGATTATAGGCATGAGCCACTGCACTTGTCCAAGCATAAATGTATTTCTTTTCTTTACTATGCAATTATAACTAAACGAGTCTGGTCGTGGTGGCTCATGCCTGTAACCCCAGCACTTTGGGAGGCCAAGGCGAGCAGATCACTTGAGGTCAGTTGTTTAAGACCAGTCTGGCCAACATGGTGAAACCCCATCCCCACTAAAAATACAAAAATTAGCCAGGCCCAATGGCATGTGCCTGTAATCCCAGCTACTCGGGAGGCTGAGGCAGGAGAACTGCCTGAACCCGGAGGCGGAAATTGCAGTGAGCCGAGATTGCGCCACTGCACTCCAGCCTGGGAGACAAGAGTTAGACTCCTCGAAAAAAACAAACGAACAGACAACTACAACTAAACAGGTTTAATTTTATCTCAGTGTAAGTGTTTTTAACTTTTTCTAAATTTCACCTTACATATTTCAGTTTTCAACCCTGATAGTTTTTTTCTAAACATAATCATCTTACCATTATCAAACCAAAAAAAAAGTTAATATTCTGAAACTGTCCCAGCACTTTGGGAGGCCGAGGTTAGTGGATCACAAGATCAGGAGATTGAGACCATCCTGGCTAACATAGTGAAAACCCGTCTCTACTAAAAATCCAAAAAATTAGCTAGGCATGGTGGCAGGCACCTGTAGTCCCAGCTACTCGGGAGGCTGAGGCAGGAGAAAGGCGTGAACGCGGGAGGCGGAGCTTGCAGTGAGCAGACATCATGCCACTGCACTCCAGCCTGGGCGACAGAGCAAGACTCTGTCTCAAAAAATATATATATATATATTCTGAAACTGTGTCTATATTCATATCTTCAGTTATCTCAGCCATGTCTTTTTTTTTTTTTTTGAGATGGAGTCTTGCTCTGTCACCCAGACTGGAGTGCAGTAGCGTGAGCTCAGGTCACTGCAAGCTCCGCCTCCCGGGTTCAAGCGATTCTTCTGCCTCAGCCTCCTGAGTAGCTGAGACTACAGGCACCTGCCACCATTCCCAGCCAATTTTTGTATTTTTAGTCAAGACAGGGTTTCACCGTATTGGCCAGGCTGGTGTAAAACTCCTGACCCCATGATCCACCCACCTCGACCTCCCGAAGTGCTGGGATTATAGGCATGATCCACCACACCCAGCCTCAGCAATGTCTTTTTATAGTTGGTGTATTCAAATTAGGACCCAAATAAGGTCAATACAATATAAATACTTCAGTTGTTGTGTCTCCTGGTTGTTCTTAAGACCCTCTAGTTCTGTAACACCTCTGTATCACCACTTCTCCCCACCTCACACCATTGCCACTGATTTGTTGGAGAAACCAGATCATTTTTCTGAGAAGGTGCCACAATTTGGTTTTAGGTTGTTGCTTCCTATTGGTGTAAAATTAATTTTTAGCTTAGAAAGTTTTTTTAAAAGTTTTAACTTGTTTTTAAAGTTCTAAAAGCTTTCAATTTTATCTAAAATGGTATCATTTGAGTGAGTACTGGCAGTTTTCATTCAAATACAGTTTCCACTAGAAAGTATTTACCAAAAACCCCAAAAGTTTTTAAGTATAATTTTGACTAAGAGCTAATTCTTATATTTTAAGCTGGTAAAGTCACAGGACAGTACTGTTCCTTACTAAACAACATTGAATGAATAAATTGGTGGAATTCCAAGCTATAATAGAGATTGCCACACAAAGAATATTGTGTACTATATCATTGTCCATTGTAGTTGAATCTAGCAAGTATGTAAATGCGTAATATGTATAGAAAAATTATCTTTTATGTGACTATCTAGAAGGCTGTAGACATGTATGGTCTAATATATGCTATCCTAAATCTTCAGATAATAATACAATTGAAATTAACTTGCCCCATCAGCTGACATTGAAAGAGGCTTAATAAAAATACAAGCACTTGTTTCTTTAGGCATTTTAATAAGGAAAAAGAAAATCCAAATTTGAAAACATACATATTTTTCTCAGATTCCACTGTATAGAAGATTGTTTTCAGAAGGATGCAGTGTTATCAAAGTGGTAAAGAGCATGGGCTCAGGGCAAGCCACCTGGGTTTGAGGCTATTCTCTGCTTACCTCTTACTAGCTGTGGGACCCTCAGGAGATTACCTCAACACTTTTGTGCCTCACTTTCCTCACCTCTTCTATAGTTGAAATGATACCTAGTCACAGAGTTGTGAAGATTAAATGAGATAATTCACATGTAGTGCTTGGCACATTCAGCAAGAACCTTAAAAGGCCAATCAGGAAATAAAGCTTGAATAGTTCTTAGAGATTATGCATAAATAAAAGTCCTGACATTTGGAAACTTTGTTTTCTTGCTCCTTTCTCACATAATTTATTCATTCAGAGTAAATACTCATCAGATTATCGTAAATCCATATCTGATGAGCATTTACTATGTACCAAGCAGTTGTAATTGATGTGAATGTAATGATTGCACAGTTCTTTCAAGGAGTCTACTGATTAGTGATTAAAACCAAACAAGCTATTCCAACACTTCAAGGTAGGTATTAGGATGAGAAGGTACCAAAAAGGTAGTCAAGGAAGGCATTCTGCATCTAGTAGGATTTAGCCAGGTGAAGCAGTATGTACACAGGATTAAGGATAAGACAGATGGAGTATTGAGAATGCAGAGATCCAGAGAAATGAGATTTAATAAACCAGGGGCACCTGAGGAGGTAAGGAGAAGCCTGGTCTTAAAAGGCTTTATACGTCTTGCTAAAGAGCTTACTCTGATCCTGAGTTGGTTTTGGTCAGGGTGCTGAGAAGACTAGAGGCAGAGAGACTAATTTAGGAGTCTTTTGCCACAATCCAGGTGAGAGAGTATTGTGGCCTGAACTCAGAGATGATAGGGATGGAAAAAGGTAGATGAAAGGGAGAGAGATTCAGGAAGTAGACTAGGCTATTGCCTGTTGGGATTGATTGTGTGTTGGAGGTAACAGGAGGAGTGAGATCTTTATATGCCTTGGTTTATTGCATGGAATACTGGATGGATGACGCTGGTAGCATTCAGGGAAGTAGAAAACAAAGGAAGAGGAAAAGGGTTGGCAAAAATGATTTCAGTTTAGGGTGTGTTGAGCTTGTTGGGACACTCAAATGGAGATAACTCAGCACATGATTGAGTGTGTAAGTTCAAGAACAGGATTATCACAGACTCTTCCACATCTTGATAGCACTAGAAACTGCAGATATAGAAGATCACCCTGGGAGAGGGTATAGAGTGAGGAGAGTGGAGGCTGGGACTCTGGCAAAACACCAGTACATAAGGTACTGATAGAGGAAAAGAAGCCTGAGGAGTGACCAGGCAGGTAGGAAGAAAATCAGTAGTGCTTTTGGAAGCCTAGGGAAGAGTGAATAGTAATAGAAGCACTGGAACCTTAGTGAGAGGCAGATTGCATGGATTAAGGAAGCAAGGAGAAGTGAGGAATGGGAGACATAAGTCTCAACAGCAGCTTAAAGCATGGCAAGTACTTGCCAGTTACTTCTTGTGCATCATGCTGTTCCATTCCGAGGATAGTCTTTAGTTAATTGAAATTTTTGCTAATACTTCTTGTTCCTAAGCACACACTGTCATCTTTTTAATTTCACATTTAAAATTTCCAGATTTTACAGTTCAGCACACATTGCAACAGGCCGCCAAACAAAGGGATTTTGAGTCATCATACAGAATTTCTTGATCCTTAAGTGATTCTCTAAGGAATCATTCTGACTTTTTATAACATCCCTAGGCATTCTTTTTTCTGTTATGCTTCTTCTTGGTATGTACCTCCAACTTGGTATATAATGCCTTTTATTGCTAGGTGATCAGGGAGAGCCCTGGGAGGTACCGTGGAAGTACAGCTGGGGATGGGCAGAAGGCCATTATGTATGTTCACATCAGGAACTCCTGAGAGCTCATGCTTTGTAATTATGTTGATGGATGTATTTTTGAGTGTGAGTAGATATAAGATAATTTTTGTGTTTGTGCTTTTAGACCTGGAATCATTTTTCTGATAATGAGGCAGAACGGGTTAAAATGATGGAAGAAGTGGAAAAACTTTGTGATCGGCTTGAACTGGCAAGGTATACCTATGGAACTGCTATTGAAGTCTTCACTTGAGCTTAGGATAAAGTTTCATTTCTTCTTTTTTTTTTTTTTTTTTTTTTTCTTTAGCTTACAGTGCTTGAATGAAACACTCACATCATGCACAAAAGAAGTAGGAAAGGCCGCTTTGGAAAAACAGGTAATAGAAGAACACATCACTCCTACCTATATGTAGCATTTAATTCTGCTTTTACCTGTTTCTTTACCTAATATATAAGTCACCAAGTACAAACAGTATCTGATTTCTCTGTGTTTCCCACTGTTTTTTTGTTGTTGTTTTGTGTGTTTTCTGTTTTGAGACGGAGTCTTGCTGTGTCGCCCAGGCTGGAGAGCAGTGGCACAATCTCAGCTCACTACAACCTCCGCTTCCTGGGTTCAAGTGATTCTCCTGCCTCAGCCTCCTGAGTAGCTGGGATTACAGGCACGCACCACCACACTCGGCTAATTTTTGTATTTTTAGTAGAGACGGGGTTTCACCATGTTGGTCAGGCTGGTCTTGAATTCTTGACTTCATGATCCGCCTGTGTCAGCCTCTCAAAGTGCTGGGATTACAGGTGTGAGCCACCACGCCCAGCCTGTTTTTTGTTTTTGAGACGGGGTCTCTCTCTGTCATCCAGGCTGGAGTGCAGCTGGGGTTACAGGTGTGTGCCACCATGCCCGGCTGATTTTTGTATTTTTACTAGAGACAGGGTTTTGCTGTGTTGGCCAGGCTGGTCTCAAACTCCTGACCTCAGGTGATTTATCCGCATCGGCCTCCCAAAGGATTATACGCATGAGCCACCACGCCCAGCCTGTGTTTTGTTTATGTAGTAAGTGCTGTTGTTGATTTAAGTTGGATTTAATGTGTATGGTTTTTACCATGCTTAGTGTTTGAATTGTGGTATCTATCACAATCATAGCTTTTGCAAAATCATTAGAAGAAAATAATTGTTTTGATTATTCCTTGAGTATTTTCATAGGGTAATAACATTTAGAACCAAAAGAGATCTTTGTTCTGTCTAGTCTCTATACCTTTTATTTTACAGATAAGAAAACAGGCCCAGAAATTCAATTCAGTTCAACAAGTATTAGTACCTACTATATATAACACTATGCCTAGGTTCTTTTGGAGAAATGCCTAATGCTATTGCACCACAAAGGACTTAGGCTGAGAAGAACCTTAAGGACCAAAAGATGGAGAGCCCATAGTAAATGTTGTGTAGGATAGGAAGGGCCACAAGTTTAGTGGCCAGGGAAGGCTTGGTGTAGAGTTTGAACCAGCCTGAAAGGAAGGATAGAGTTAAAATGAAGGTCAGAAGAATACCACAAACTATCAAATAGAAATAGAAGTATAAAGTATGGTTCAGCCTGGGCAACATGAACAAAATCTCTACTGAAAATACAAAAATTAACTGGCATGGTGTCATGTCCCAGCTTCTCAGGAGGCTCAGGTTAGAGGATTACCTGAGCCTGGGAGGCCACAGCTCCAGTGAGCTATGATCACATTGGTGCACTCCAGCCTGGGCAACAGAGCGAGACTTTGTCTCAAAAAACAGACCAAAAAAAAAAAAAAAAAGAAAAGGTAGAACATTATGGGGAAAAGGAGTGGGAAACACAATCAGTTAGAAAAAGTAGAACCAGTTATCAGGTTTTTAATACCTTGTTGACTAGTTTCCATTACTGCAAATCTTTGATTAACAGAAGGTTCAACATTGTACTACTAATCTGACGTTTGTGGATAAGGTGCATCAGATAGATGTGACTAGTTGTGAGAATCTTACTTTAAGAACCTGCACTATGAGCTGGGCATGGTAGCTCATGCCTGTAATCCCAGCACTTTGGGAGGCCAAGGCAGGCAGATCCCCTGAGGTCAGGAGTTCAAGAGTAGCCTGGCCAACGTGGGGAAACCCCATCTCTACTAAAAATAGAAAAATTAGTTGGGCATGGTGGCAGGCATCTGTAATCCCAGCTACTTGGGAGGCTGAGGCAGGAGAATCACTTGAACCTGGGAGGCGGAGGTTGCAGTGAGCCGATATCACACCACTGCACTCCAGCCTGGGCAACAGAGTGAGACTCCATCTCAAAAAAAAAAAAAAAGAAAGAAAGAAAAAGAACCTACACTATGAATGCAATGATGGGAATCAAAAAACTTTTCAAAGTTAGCATTATTGAGACTTTACTGGTTCTAAGGAATTGAAGGGGAGAAATGAGCCAAAGACGACTCTAAGATAGCAGCTGACAGAAGCAACAAGGCAAATAAATGTTTTCTTTTTTTACTTGTGCATGTTTGAAGGTAGACTAGAAGGAACAATGTAAATGATACAACTTGAAAATAAAACAGAGGCCATTTTGCTATGCCTTCACCTTTTGTAGAGAGTAAATGAGATTGTCTGCAGAAAGGGTGCTGCAGAAAGGGTGAATGAGTTTAAAGAGAGGTATGAAATGGCCTTGTGGATGAATAACTCAGTGAACCACAGACTTGTCAATTAGTGTCCAAGGCTAATGGAAGACACGTGACGTGAGTACTGGGAAGATCAGGCAGGCTGTGGGCAGTTCTTGGTCCCTCAGACAGACCTATGCAGACTGGAAGCCAGAGCAGGAAAAGCCACAGTGAAAAGCTGGTGCTTGTTTCTGGGTTGGCCTTGGAGAGGAGTATGGGGTCAGAGTGAGAATGACATGAAGAGTTGAGGATCACAAAGCCCTAGCCAGGAAGAGAGTGTAGAATAGCAATATACTTTTAAATCCCTGACTTATGATATTTGTGCAGATAGAAGAAATAAATGAGCAAATCAGAAAAGAGAAAGAAGAAGCTGAGGCTCGTATGCGACAAGCATCTAAGAACACAGAAAAATCAACTGGTGGAGGTGGAAATGGAAGTAAAAATTGGTCAGAAGATGATTTACAATTACTAATTAAAGCTGTGAATCTGTTCCCTGCTGGAACAAATTCAAGGTACTGGTTTTAATGAAACTTTTCTTCAACTCACACTGGAGCCTGGAGATAATGTAGACAGACTCCAAATAGCAGCACTTGTTATCACAGAAACTTGCAGAGATAAATTCTGTGCCACAGCACAAGTGTGAAAAAGGTACATTTTGAAGCTGTCAGTCTTACCCATTACACCAGTACACATGCACACATAGGACAAAATGCTTCAGCTTCTTAGGAAATTGAAGATCATGAGACAAATCTTGACTTATGTTGGCCTACTCTGTCATGACTTGTGCTGGGGATTAGGTTTTCTGTAGTTTTTCTTTTACAGTCTTGCTGTTTGTTTCTTCCCACCTCAAGCCTGGAGCTTGATTTTAACTCCCAAGAAAGCCCTAGGGACCCAGCATCCCTAATTCTATAGATGAAACTGAGGCTGTTTTCAGAATGATTGATCTTCTGAAGAAATGTGTTAAAGTGGCAGTATACACAAATAAGTGGTTTTATTTATGTTGATTTGTACACAGAATATGTAAGATGTATGGACTTAAAACCAAGATTATATAGTTGATTTAAACATATGAAAAGCAAAAACCCTAGTCCAGGCAACAGGAATTTATAGTAGCAGCATCATTAGACTACCAATTTGAGCTCATTCTATACTATAACCTTTCTGCAGTAAAAATCTAATGGTATTTGTTGTTTTGTTTTTCCTTAATACTATTAAATTATATTATTGGTATAATATATCCTATCAGATGGGAAGTTATTGCTAATTACATGAACATACATTCTTCCTCTGGAGTCAAAAGAACTGCCAAAGATGTTATTGGCAAAGCAAAGAGTCTCCAAAAACTTGGTGAGTTTTGAGAAGTCCATTTGTTACTTTAAACACCTATTTTTAAAATAACTTACGCAATTTAATGAAAGATTAAATGAGATGATCTGTTAAGTATTAAAAGTTTTTCATTTCTCAGACCCTCATCAAAAAGATGACATAAATAAAAAGGCATTTGATAAGTTTAAAAAAGAACATGGAGTGGTACCTCAAGCAGACAACGCAGCACCTTCAGAACGATTTGAAGGTAAATTTTGCTTTTCTAAAAGTAGAAAATGCTAGCCATGTATCTGTGCTGCTTGGATATACAAGACTTAGGGTTTATGTTCAGAATGATAGGGAAATAAAATGTTTAGCAGACTGGAAGCTGTAAGCAAACATTTCCAGGGCAAAGATTTACTTCACCTCACCATTAAAAATGGAGAATTACAGTTCTTGCATTTCAGATGCCATTAGAGAAGGGGGCTGTGTTTGTTTTTCTTACCAGGTTTTACAAATCAGTGTTAGAGGATATTATTGGGACAAAAGAATAGTATTTTATCGGGATAATTGCTCGATTTTGAGAAATGTACTGTAATTATATAAGAAAATGTCCTTATGTTTAAGGAAAAACACAAAGTATTTAGGAATAAAGAGGCATCATGTCTGTAACTTATGGTTCAGAGCAAAGTATGTCTGTACATATAGAGAAAAAGAATTAGCAAACATGAAAATGTTCACATTTGGGGAATGCAGGCAGAGTATACAATTCTTTCTACTCCTCTAAAATTATTTCAAAATAAAGTTAAAAATTGTTAGGGTTCAAAACGAGCCTGGGAAACATAGTAAGCCTCTCTAAAAAAAAAAAAACAAAACCCTGTTAGGGTTTGATATTGGGTGTTCTAATTTGATTACCCTAGACCAGTGCTTTTCATATTACAAATCATGACCCATCACTGGGTCATGAAGTCAATTTAGTGTGTCTTGAATAGAAAATTAGTGAGTGTGACACCCATTATATAGGTGGGTATACTGTAATGAAACTCTTGTTCATGTGTGTCTTTGTGTTTGGGGATGTGATATAAATTTTTTTCTTGCTATGAGTTTGAAAGCAGTTTATGTGAAAGAAGTTCTTTCACTTGATGTTCTGTGAGCCACCAGTCCTTTCTTAAACTAATCGCAGAAAGATGCTTTTGGATTAATAGACTTGACTATACATGATAAGCTGTTTCTTTCTTCTAAGAGTCCCAGTTTTACCTATCTTCTTAATCTTGTTTATTATCCCAAAATTTCAACTTAAAGATACGAGACTCAGTGTTATATAGGGGAGGAAGATCACTGTTTGCAAAAATCAGGGGTAACTTGTTTGGCTGAGTTAGGCATTATTTCAGTTCTTTTAATAAAGGTAAGTAACAAGGCAGGGTTTCAGAACACCTGAAGGACACTTCTAAAGGGGTTTATTCTCCTGTGCCTTTATCTCCACAAAATACCATACAACAGGTATTAGCACACTAGTCTCAGCTCTTAGGGGACTTGTTTCCATGTTGGAGGGAAGTAGGCCCTGATACTTGTCCAGTCTGCTGTGAGGAGAGGTGACCCTGTGAAGGCAAGAGTGACTGACAGTAGTCCTTTGTCTTTTAGCATCTTTGCCTCTTTTATGGAAATGGGAAGGCTCCTTCCTCTTCAGTTGTACCATTAAACATCAACCTGGTACCATTTTTTGAATAGTGATTTCTCATAGGAATTTTGCAACAGTACATTTAATTTATTTTGGTATTGTGAAGTAACTGGAAAACAGCAGGAAATACTGCCATGTCACTTCCATCTTTTTTCCAAGACAGGATATAAAATCTATGGTATTCAGGGCTTTAAACCAATATAAGGAAATTCAACAAGACTTCCTAGAACTTAAAAGTTACCTTCAAAAAAGCTTCTTATGTACCTTAGGTACCTTCAAATATTATACAAATTCTCTGCTTTGTTTTGAATAGGTGGTGGGGGTTTTTTGTTTGTTTGTTTTTTTCCTTCTTTAATTGGGAAGGAACTTTGGTTTCTAGGCTTAACTTTGTGACAGATCTCACAGGATGCAGTTTCAAGTAGTGGTCAGGGTACTGGTAATATTAAGTCTGTGTTGTCACTGCATAGTCTGAAATAACTAAATTGCCAGAAGTCCATTGACTTAACCAAATCAGCTCTCTGCCACTTAACATTCTCCTTTTACCTACACAAGTGGACTGTGTAATACTTAACATCCTTAAGAAATACATTTGTTTCTGACACACATCTTAGATGTTTTCTGAAATATTAAAGGTTTAGTTGAAAAACCACAATAGCAGTTATTGGAAATGTTCAGCATTGGCTCCCAAGATTTTAGCAGATGTGGTGAAGAGAACACCACACTACAACACAATCTAATCTCAGCTTGCTTCTTCGGCACTGGTACCTTGGGCACTTGGCTTAATTTTGCTAGGTTTGTTTCCTTCAGTGTAAAACAAAAATGGTTTCCAGGGTTTCTATCCAGCAAAAGTTTAACTGTGAGGAAGCTCTTTTACCTATCCTGTAAGGAAGTAGATTTATCAGAACTCTCAATGAATTGTGGTTGTGTTTTTGAGCCTGAGAGTCCAACACTACTATAAATTTAAATATGGCTTTTTTCCAGTCTAGTGGGTATATTACATTGATTTATAAGAGATAAACAGTACAAGGCAGATCTTTACTCTTGTGTTTTAAAAAGCCTTTGAGATTTTATTTTCTGGGATGTGAGTCATCTAAAGTTTTTTCTCTTCTTAACACTGAGAGGGGGGATATATGTATCTCTCATCTCTACAAGTTTATTTCAAAATGACACATCCCAGACTGAAATGGGCACTTAGCGGACACTTGTGGACCACAAGACTTGTCTGGGAACATGTTCTGAACAAGACAGTTTTCAAATAAAAATTTTTCTTAAACAGGTCCATATATGGACTTCACCCCTTGGACAACAGAAGAACAGAAGCTTTTGGAACAAGCTTTGAAAACATACCCAGTAAATACACCTGAAAGATGGGAAAAAATAGCAGAAGCAGTGC
The DNA here is from genome assembly GCF_003255815.1 of Theropithecus gelada. Taxonomy (NCBI): domain Eukaryota; kingdom Metazoa; phylum Chordata; class Mammalia; order Primates; family Cercopithecidae; genus Theropithecus; species Theropithecus gelada. Next base: position 127,640,176 of record NC_037670.1, on the reverse strand, counting down.
CTGGCAGGACAAAGAAGGACTGCATGAAACGATATAAGGTTGCAGACTTAAGAGTTTATAGATTGTTGTATTTTAAATTTAACGTGGGTTATACAGCTCACATTTTATGTCTATTAAGTGGTTAATAATATAGTGCTTATTTCAACACCAGTAGTTATGGGGCCAATATTATTAGGAATAAATGAGCAACCTTAGCAACTTTCTAGGCCCTGGCAGGCAGTGAAATCGGTATACTTAGTACTGTCTTAGTTGTTTGAATTCTTTATACCAAACACTAGATTAAAATGTCTGTTTTTAAATTCTGACATCTTCCTTTCTCCCTTCCTAGGAACTTGTCGAGATGGTAAAAGCAAAGAAAGCTGCTCAAGAACAAGTGCTGAATGCAAGCAGAGCCAAGAAATGACTTAATGACAATCTTTGTTGTATGTGCATTTTTATAATAAAACTGAAAATACTGTAAACATTTTCATTCTTAAAATTATACTTATGGTAATAATTTGAAAGTATGCTGCTTCCAACATAATTTCTCAGAGAACAAAGATTGACCATTAATACAAAACAGCCTTCAGAGGGGTAGTCTTTTTATCCTTTGAAAGTATGATACAGTATTTCATTCAGATTTCCAGATGTATATACATGTTTTCATTCAAATGTATATACATGTTCATTTTTATTTTTTTCTAGATCTCAGTTTTATAAATACATGTGTTCAAATAACCTTGATAACGAGCATTTTAACCACGAAGCCAACACATGTTACTGCAAATCTGTTTAAAATCTGGTAGTTGCTCAATGGGACCTAAGGATTAAAAAGAAGACAGTTAATTAAAAGTACTTGGCCAACTTTTCGCATAGAAGAAAAGAAGCCAGGCTTACCAACAGCAGCAACAGCTGGACTCCTATTATAAATATATTTGGTACATACTTCTCGAATTGTCTCAGCATTCACAGCCTGAAATATGGAAGATACTGTCATTCAGCTTTTTGTAGTAAAGACAACGTCTATACCTGGAACTTTTTAAAACTAAAGCAAGATGAAAGATAAATATTCTCAGCTTTTGTAACAAGGATCTTTTTACACATGACCCAGTAATAACTCAGGACTACTTACATCAATTCTTGCTTCAAGCTCAGGGATGGGAATCCTTCTATTATAGCATAACATTTGCCTACCAATATCTTCACAAATTGGAGTTGAACCTGTTTAAAGAGAAGGAAAAATTAAGTATTGGAATATAGATCAACCATATGAAAATAGAAGCTATGTCTTATATTTTTACCATCAAGCTGCAACAACATGTTTGTTTTCAGGAGATTTTTGGCTCGTGCGACTTCACTTTCGGTGACACTTGTACAGAGCCGCATCCTAAAAAATATTTGGAAAAACAGTATTATTAAGCAGTTGGAAAATGTTGTATTTCATGAGTTAATGACCTAAGAATGATGATGCCGTAGTCTACACATAACATACAGGTGATTATGATTTAATTCTAATTAAGCAAAAGCTAAAATGATTATTTTCCCCAGAATTAATTTCTCAAAAATGATAAACATGTCTAATTACTCATTAGCACACAAAGGTTTAATACAAATGGGCTGATGACATTTTCAGAAATGCTATAAGCATCTTGAGACTTCATGAGTCCCCATCTCTTGGGGTCTGATATGCTATGGGTTAAGTCAGTGGGTCATTCATTGGTTTCTAAAAACAATGAAAATCTTAAACCTAATTTTTAACTTAATAATTACATCCTAGTTGACTAGATTTAGAAAGATGTAAGCCAATTTAAGAATAGTGGAGGAAAGGAACCAGAGCTAAATGTTTTCCAAGAAGCTGTGAGCCTTTCTGCCCATCTACTGACTCAATATACTTTGATTGTTTTCTTTTAGCAGTGGCAACTTCAGATTTACTTTCCTTTCAACCAGATTACTTTCAAAGATATTTTCCAAACAACTTCTAGTTGGCTTTTAAACTTTTAGGATCATCTTTCTGAGTTAACCTGCTTCTGAAAGATTAAAACTTTCAGCCGGGTACGGTGGCTCACGCCTGTAATCCCAGCACTTTGGGAGGCTGAGGAGGGTGGATCACCTGAGGTCAGGGGTTCAGGACCAGCCTGGCCAACATGATGAAACCCTGTCTCTACTAAAAATACAAGAAATTAGCCAGGCATGGTGGTACACCTGTAATCCCAGCTACTCGGGAGACTCAGGTGGGAGAACTGCTTGAACCTAGGAGGCAGAGGCTGCAGTGAGCCGAGATAGTGCAACTACACTCCAGCCTGGCAACAGAGCAACACCCCATCTCAAAACAAAAAAAAAAAAAAAAAAGTCCTATAGTATAAATCAACTTCACATCTTGAGACTTAGGAAAAAACATCAGAAACCTTTAAAAACATGGCAACTACTGTTTATCTAGGTCTCTTAATTAAAAGGTAAAATTACCATAAATCACCATGAAGTATACAGAAAAAACTAGTCTAAAACGAATTAAAGGCAAAATTTAAATTACTTAAATTCTCACCATTCTTTCTGAACAACATGTAGCATGTCTGCAACAGTGGCTGGTTCACAAACCATATACAGTCCCCATAATCCTGTATCTGTGTAGGAAGTGTTGAAAGACTGAAAGCTATGGCAAAGATTGCCATGACAAGTGAGCTGGGCCAGCTTGCTAGATAAATTCTGTAAGGAAAAAAAAAATTCCAAGAGAATTTTAAGTACACATGTCCAAAATACAGAAAGGAAAATGGAGTGTGTGGAAAACAGTGAATATCCTTAGAGGCAAATTTCCTAGTTTTATTCAACATCTCAGTAGTACAGTTAAAATTCAGTATGACTAACAATTGTGCTTATTAATCCAGTGCACCCCCTGAAGAAATTCATGTTATAAAAGCAATGAATCCTTATAATTAATGTAGTAGTTATACCTACTTCTAAAACTAGACTGCTATTATCAACCCAATTTTTAGGGCTCTTGGTTACATACGCTTAGATTCAAAGTTATATTGCATACAAAGCTTAAGATATTTAGATGAAATGTATTTTGGAGAAATCTATGAGTAAAGACAAATCTATACACTGTGTTTTGCAATAATTCCAACTTATAAAAAAGTTGCAAAAACAGTACAGAGAATTCCCTTTATCCAAATTCCCTGTTATTTTACCATGTTTGCTTTATTCTCTTTATACAAGTTTTTTCAACTGTTTTGAGTTTTAGATGTGATGCTTCTTGCCCCAAGTACTTTAGTATGTACTTGTGAAAAACAAGGAAACTAATTTTCTTACATCACCTCGGTATAGCTCCTCAGTATCTGTGGAGAACTGGTTCCCAGATCCCTGTGGATACCAAAATCCACAGATGCTAGAGCCCTCATGTACTATGGTGTATATAGTATTTGCATATAAGCAGATTGTGCTATATACTTTAAATCATCTCTAAATACCCAATCCATGTAAATGCTATGTACATAGTTGTTATACTATATGGGAAGTGACCAAAAAAAAGTCCATACATGTTTAGTACAGATGAAACCATCCATTTGTTCCCCCAAATTTTCCACCTATGGTTGGTTGAATCCATGAATATGGAACCCACAGATATAGAAGGCCTACTGACCATTAAAATTAGGATATTAACATTGATATAGTACTTCTAGCTAATTTTTCTGTCCTTATTCAAATTTTGCCAGTAATAAACTTTGTGGCAAAGAAAAAAAGAAAATGTTTTTTTCTGGCCCACATGCAAACCAGGATCAGTTTATATAATTCACAGTACAAGGCTCTATTTTGCCACTTCAAAAAAGGATTCTTACAAAGAACTTGTATTTAAGAAAACATGATAATCTTCCATCTGTTACGGAAAATTTCTTTTAAAATCACTTACCATTCCTCCTCCAAAAGAGCGATCCCAGTTGCCAATCAGCGTGTTTGCAACCATGAGACAGATTGTATCTGGATGTGCCCAACCAACAGCTTCAACAGCTATTGCAAGGTGCGCCAAAGGCATCTTGTCATCCCTCACACGAATCTAGTTCAGATAAAGCAGGAGGACCTCTAGTTAAGATTAACATTATATAACATGCTTATTAACAAGAAAAAATCACCAGTCCCATTAATTGCAAAGTTAAAATGCACACCAGGACTCTCTCTTGATTTTTTAACTATCAGGCCTCATTACATTGTATAGTTTAGCCTAGAAGAAATTTCATGGGTTAAGGAAAAATTACTTTTCCCAACGCATTTTACTACAGACGGCCACCACGTGGTTTACCAGGTCAAAAAGGGTTGCATCATTTCACTGGTAGAAATTAATCCTTTGTGTTCGTCAATCTGAATTTTTCTTTTTATTTTTTTGAGACTCTGTCGCGCAGGCTGGAGTGCAGTGGCGCCATCTCGGCTAACTGCAACTTCTGCCTCCCGAGTAGCTGGATTACAGGCATGCACCACCACCACACCCAGCTAATTGTTGTATTTTTAGTAGAGACGGAGTTTCACCATGTTAGTGAGGCTGGTCTCAAAATCCTAACCTCAAGTGACACACTTGCCTCAGCCCTCCAAGTGCTGGGATTACAGGCATGAGCCATCACGCCCAGCCTCAATCTGAACTTTTCTATCGAAATGTCATATTGACGTTACAGGTTTATTTCTGTACTGCCAATGCTACAGTTCCAGGCAGCTGCCAATATCAGGGCATTTTCCAGATACTACGTTGAGCATCATTCTTCACATGGCAAACTAAGCCCCTAAAGAGGCTTAAAGCTAGTTGATAACTAGTAGATTCCCTGCAAGTTCTGGCTCTAACAGTTACTACCCCCTCCCAAAACATACTGTGGGCAAAACTGAGCCAAGAGTAAACCTGAAGTGAAAGTCAAAATATGGGGTTTAAAAGATTACTTCCAGATATTACAATATATAAATTTGCACAGTGCCAAAGAAAAAGCACAAAAAGACCAAATTATAAACTGCTCTTAAAACTCTGCTTCCTTTCAGACTAGAATGGAGAAATTTAAAAACAAAACAAAAAAAACCTTGCTTCCTTAGGAAAGAAAAACAGGTGGTTAAACAATACAGAAGAGGAAGGAATCTTAAGCAAATGAGTACATCCTCTTCCCTTTTTCTGTATTTCAGTGTAAGCCTTTTATTCCATTTTATTCCTACTGGAAATAGTACATTTTGTTTACTTATGTGTAAATACAACACAAGGAATCCAAAAGGCTAAATACTAGCTGGGAGGCTTGCCCTACCTCACTTCCTGTGAATGTGCAGGGAGGCAGAGCTGGTATTTCTCCTTTGTGCGCGCATAAAGAGTCACCAAAATGAAACTTTGCTAAGTCAAGCAGTTCATCATGGGAAACACCTAAATTGAAAGAAAATATTTTCACATGTATCTAGCAGCAATATAGTTTACAAAAATCCCTAGGTGATATAATGTGATGTACATTACACATGAAGTATCTACACTCACTAAAAGCCATTATTTAAGAGTAAGCCCACATAGCACACCTATTTCCTTGGCATTGCAAAGCTTGAGGTTGCACAGCTTTCTCATTTTGTAGAGCAAATGACAGTTTTCATCAACAGACCAATGGATTCACAGCTAAGAATAAGACAACTTGAAAACTCCACTTTTTACAAAATTACGTTCTATTATAAAAATTTCTGGGATCCAAACTAGCAAAAAAAAATGCCAATTTTCCAATTTGCAAAAAAAAAAAAAATTTTTTTGTAGTGGAAAATACAAATATGAGCTCTATCTAATTTTTAAAAAGCTGGAGCTGGGCATGGTGGCTCATGCCTATAATCCCAGTACTTTAGAAGGCTGAGGTGGGAGGATCATTTGAGTTCAGGAGTTCAAGACCAGCCTGGACATAGCAAGAACATAGTAAGACTCCTGTCTCAATAAAATAAATTTTAAAAGCCGGGTGCCATGGCTCACACCTGTAATCCCAGCACTTTGGGAAGCCAAGGTGGGCAGGTCACTTGAGATCAGGAGTTCAAGACCAGCCTGGCCAATATAGTAAAACCCTGTCTCTACTAAAAATACAAAAACTAGCTGGGCATGGTAGCAGGCACCTGTAATAATCCCAGCTATTCAGGAGGCTGAGGCAGGAGAATTGCTTGAACCCAGGAGACAGAGGTTGCAGTGAGCTGAGATGACACCACTGCACTCCAACTGGGGTGACAGAGCAAGACTCTGTGTCTAAAATAAATAAAATTAAATAAATAAAAGAAAGCGGGATACACAGATATACTATATTCTCTGCGCTCTCCTATCAGAACTCAGGAACAGGGCCCGGCGCAGTGGCTCATGCCCATAATCCCAGCGCTTTGGGAAGCTGCGGCAGGCGGATCACCTGAGGTCGGAGGTAGACCAGCCTGACCAACATGGAGAAACCCCATCTCTACTAAAACAAAATTAGTCGGGTGTAGTGATGCATGCCTGTAATCCCAGCTACTCGGGAGGCTAAAGCAGGAGAATCGCTTGAATCCGGAAGGCAGAGTTTGCAGTGAGCCAAGATGACGCCATTGCACTCCAGCCTGGCCAACAAGAGTGAAACTCCGTCTCAAAAAAAAAACTCAGGAACAAAATAGTGTCATCTAAATTATTTCTGAATACATTAATAGGTATCCAAATGCAAAAGCTTAGGAATTTCTTAAGACTCTATATCTCTTACTATCTGAACTTGAGACCCAAATTAAGATTCTTTAACTTAATGTATAATTAAAATGTTAAATTATAATTTTATAATAAATGAAGCTAGGATACAAAAAACTATTTGGCAAATAAAAACTATACATTCTGAAGATTAACCTAGAAGAGCTAAATGGTAGCCAAGACATAATTCAGAGGTCAGCAGAAACTTAAAACTGGCCTATTTAATTGAATTTAAGATGCAATCATTTGTAAGGCACATCACTTATATAGTATTTAAAATGAATACTAATTAATCTATAAGCATTAAACTAAAGATATCTCAACTTTGTCAAAATGAACCCATAAACCAAAGTAAAACAAAAAACTCATTTTGTCCATATGCCACCAACAATGGCAGAGAGGTTCCAGAAAGCTTTGTTGTTGAGGACCCATCTAACAAGTATCTTGTCCCATTTCCAAGACAGTTTCAAACACTTAAGCCCAAGTCTGCAAGAGCCAATTTAGAAACAGTGTTACTCAAGAGAATTTCAGAGTGCACTTCCTGCCATGTACAATGAAAGTAACATGATTTTTAGCTAGGCACTACAATGAATAACATGCTTGATATTTAATGTTTTCATCTTCTTCATTACCCCCCAGGTAATTAGCTCAGAAATCAATCCGGAGCAACTAGAATTTTTAAATTACAATTTCTAAAAAGAGAAAAATTTACAACATGAAACAACACTTCACTTTGCTCTAATATTAAAAAATACAAAGAAATGAAAACTGGAGACCAGGTGCAGTGGCTCACGCCTGTAATCCCCAAGCTTTGGGAGGCCAAGGTGGAAGGATCACTTGAGCTCAAGAGTTCGAAACCAGCCTGGGCAACATAGTTAAGAATCCATCTCTACTTCTATAAATATATTTTTAAAAGAAAAAAAACTGGAAACCAATTAAAATGTACTGTTGCCTAGATTCAGACTGCCAGGAAATCTGGCAATATCTGCTGTGAATTTTTTTTTTTTCTTCATTCATTGGCTTCAAACATGACCTCAAGGAAACCTTCTAAAGTCACCTGCATGTTTGGATTCCCATTCAGCATTCTCATGGCTCCCTACGTGCTTCTCCTTCCCAAAAATTAGATCTATTAAATGAATAATTGAACAAATCAAATAATTAACATACCCATTCCACGCTTGAACAAGGACGAAGTTGGTTCTCAAGAAATAATTTAAAATCTCAAGAAATTCTCAAAGTACAGAATGCTATCTTCCGACTCTCTCCCAGTTCACTCCTTTGCCCTTTTCTTGCACATTCTACTATGTACACTTATGTATTAAACAGTTCATTAAGTCTTTCTAGAAATAAAACCTACATTTTTTTTTTTTTTTGAGACAGTCTTACTCTGTCACCCAGGCTGGAGTGCAGTGGTGCGATCTTGGCTCACTGTAACCTCCGCCTCCCTGGTTCAAGTGATTCTCCTACCTCAGCCTCCTGAGTAGCTGGGACTACAGGCACCCGCCACCATGCCCGGCTAATTTTTCTATTTTTAGTATAGACAGGGTTTCACCATATTAGTCAGGCTGGTCTTGAACTCCTGACCTCGTGATCCGCCCGCCTCGGCCTCCCAAAGTGCTGGGGTTACAGGAGTGAGCCACCACGCCCAGCCTAAATGAAACCTACTTTAAAAAAAATAGAGAGAAAGTCTGGTTCCAGTGCTCCACATTCCCCTTACACAGTATCAAATACAGTTACTTGCTATGTAAATGAAAATTCTTAGGCTATCTCCCAACAGGATCAAACTAATAAGCATACCACTCCAACAACTGTGTTTAAAACATTTGTAGAAATTGAAATTGACTAACCTCCAGCAGCAGCAAGCACTATTCTTGGTCCCTTATAATGTGTGGTTATATAATCCACTAAGTCCTTACGACTTATAGATCTGTAAATGAGGTAAAACCATTTTTAAAGGAAACCAAAAAAAAAAAAAAAACAGATCTTCACATAATATACCTGAAATCAAATTGGACCATAACCGTATCCTAAAATGCAGGCAGAAATAGGATATAGACAACACATCAAAGAACTTCGACTTTTTTACATCAAGGAAAAAAGATTTGACACCATTACTGGTTTACTCCGAAGTACCTATGAACTCACATGCTTGGGAGCTAGGTGGGACCAAAATGTAGCTAACTACAATTTCACTTAGATTATCAGGAGGAAAATGACTTTTTGAAACATACTTTTTGAAAGTTTGTAAATGTTAATTTTTCAAAATTCATAAATTCCCTTACCCACCAAGAAATTCTGAGAGTTATACCTACTTGATATTTTCTGTTGGTCCCAAAATTGTCCGTCCAAGTGCAGTATTTTGATAAGCTGTGGCATGAAGATAATCAAAAACAACTTCTTGTAAATTGGTTTCAACTTCCTGCATCTCTCTAAGGATTACTCCACGCTCACGTTCAATCTCTGCTTCTCCCAATGTGCTGTTTTGTATTATATCAGCAAGAATTTCTACAGCTAATTGAAAATAAAATATAAGAAAAAGCACCAGCCATCTTAACTTTCACTATTAAAATCTATTAAACCAAAATCAGAAATCATGACACTGACCCATCACTCAATACTAAATGATTAGCCTGGGAGAAAAACATCAGATATACTTAACAGGACAAAATTAAAATTTAACATATAAACCCCTATAGTACAAAAGATTTTCCTTGGGGAAAAAACTATAAATTTGCCATCACCTTGAAATGACTCTACCTACTTCAAAAATGCTATGGAAATTTGCATATTAATATAGACTGTTCTATATTAAAATTACAAAGTTATATATATTAGTCTGAAAATACCTAGCTAGGAATATACTGAGGGTTCACGTCACCCAAGTATTTACTATGCAAGTTCCCACAGCAATGACAGTGCTATGTTAAGAAGCAAAGAACTGACCAGGCACGGTGACTAACGCCTATATAATCCCAGCACTTTGGGAGGCTAAGATGGGCTTCAGCCCAGGAGTTCGAGACGAACCTGGGCAACATGCCAAAATCCTGTCTCTACAAAAAATACAAAAATTAGCTGGGCGTGGTGGCATGTGCCTATAGTCCCTGCTACCCGGAAGGCTGAGATGGGAGGATGGCTTGAGCTCGGGAGGCAAAGGGTGCAGTGAGCTGCGATTGCGCCACTGCACTCCCGCCTGGGCAACAGAGAAAAGAATCCTTATAATCTAAAATATGCCCCAAATGAATCACAGAATTGTGTGTTCTCAAACCCGAATTTGCAAAAAGCGAAAAGTGAAGTGGAATATGTCATATTAGGCCATTAAGCAATTTTATCAGAAAAAGTGCATACCTCTCCAAAAAAAAACTGTACTTCATTCTTGAAGTATTAGTACATAGTTGCAATCATAAATGTAAATTTCATTAATACAATTAATGTTATTAAATAAACTTACTATCTTAAGTTTCTTTTTTTCCCCTAAGAGACAAGGTCTCATTATGCTGCCCAGACTGGACTCAAATTCCTGAGCTCAAACAATCCTCCTGCCTCAGCTTCCTCCAAGTAGCCAGGACTAAAGGCATGCACTACCGTGTCCGATTTAGGTTTCATTTCTTACTCTACTATAAACTTTTGTTCCTTGTTTTAATTCAGTTCACTTTAAGGGGCACTGTCTCAGAAGTGATTATGTCCAAATACTAAGAACATGACAAAACAGACTATTATAGCAAGCTGTGGCTGAGATCATGACCAAAAGGAAAAAATTATGTGTAAAACCAAATAAAACCCATCTGTCCAGATGAGAGAACCAGAGTCTAGTAAAATGGGTGAGAAAGAGCCCATAGACAAATGGAAGGACAAGAATTCTGTGAGAAAATCCTCCGTTATGTGGGATGGGTGGTCTACACTGGTAGTTTCCAAAGGCGGGGAGGGGGGCTCCTATTTCCCAGTCTGTTTTAATCTGAATCTTTTTTTTTTAATGTATAGATACGTTAGTATAATAGCACATGTATTTAACTTACAAGTATACATACATCAAGGATATATGATCAACTTTCTTAACAATAAGTGATCATCATGCACACGTATGTTTATTGCGGCACTATTCACAATAGCAAAGACTTGGAACCAACCCAAATGTCCATCAATGACAGACTGGATTAAGAAAATGTGGCACATATACACCATGGAATACTATGCAGCCATAAAAAAGGATGAGTTCATGTCATTTGTAGGGACATGGATGAAGCTGGAAACCATCATTCTGAGCAAACTATTGCAAGGTCAGAAAACCAAACACCCCATGTTCTCACTCATAGGTGGGAACTGAACAATGAGAACACTTGGATACAGGGTGGGAACATCACACACCAGGGCCTGTCATAGGATGGTGGGAGCAGGGAGGGATAGCATTAGGAGATATACCTAATGTAAATGATGAGTTAACGGGTACAGCACACCAACATGGCACATGTATACATATGTAACAAACTTGCACGTGTGCACATGTACCCTAGAACTTAAAGTATAATAATAATTTAAAAAAATAAGTGATCATAAAAACCTGGAGACCATTATCTAAATGTCTAATTATTACCTCATATACCAGGCTTCACCCAGGGTGAAGGGTGAAAAACCCCAAGTAAATCCCCAAAGTTGGAGCTACTTTACCCAGGGTGAGGGCATAAAAACCCCAAGTAAATCCCCAAAGTTGGAGCTGCTTCAGAGAGCACTTCCATTTTGTATTCCTCAGGGAGAGCCCCTCTGCTTCTCCACTCCCACTAGCACAGGCTCTACCCTTCCCAGCTAGATGCCAAGAGAAAAGGGAAAAAAGTCTTTTAACTTCACCCTTACTTTTTCTGTTTCTCCTTTTTGCCTTCCCTGTTCTGTGTAAATAAAGGAAAGAACTAGGCTGGAATAAACAACTCTTTAAAGAAGCTTGGCCTAGCCCTATGTTCTTGGTCCCTAATTAGTCCTGGGACAAAAATTGTCTCATTGGTTTTGTTATTCAAACCAACACACCCTCCATAGTTGCTGTCATTTTTGTTTTAATGCAAAAGTTAGGATATCATATTAAGTATTTTAGTTATTTACAGGTGATAGGTTTCTTATTTTATTGTTTTGACAAAGCAAATGAATCTGGTAAGAAGACATGTACTTGAGTCCACAGTAAGCCAACTGATAGCTATGCAATCTTGGGCAAGTCAGAGTCTGGGTTTCAGTTTCCACAACTGCAAGGTAGAAACACCTATGCAGATCAAATGGATAATATATACACAAAAGTACTTGTGTAAAGTGCCATTTAAACATTATTAATGGAAGCCTATTAGGAATCCAAAACTGCAAAGTAGTAACTACAACTACAGAAGAACCTTAAAGGTTAATAATTTCACTAATGGCCGTGCACAGTGGCTCACGCCTATAATCCCAGCACTTTGGGAGGCCGAGGCACTGGGTCACTTGAGGTCAGGAGTTTAAGACCAGCCTGGCCAACATGGCAAAACCCATCTCTACTGAAAATACAAAAACTAGCCGGCCATGGTGGCAGGAGCCTATAATCCCAGCTACTCAGGAGGCTGAGGCAGGAGAATCACTTGAACCCAGTACCCAGGAGGCAGAGGTTGCAGTGAGCCCAGATCACACCACTACACTCCAGCCTGGGTGACAGAGCGAGACTCTCTCTCTAAAAACAAAAATAATAATTTTACCAATTAGCTCTAAAACTGCTAAATTTTGTTGTTATTTCTTCCACTAGGAAAATGTTTTGTGTAATAACTTTTAAAAGAGTCAAAACAGTCTACAAATATGGTAACAAACTCCTGTCGTCTCAAAATATTTTATTTCCACCAAATAATCTCTATTTTATTGCTACATATTAATAAAAACAATCATCCATAATCTTACTATCTGTCATATTTAGAAAAAAAAAAAGATCAGCTGTACCCTCACCCAGAATTCAGTTTCGTTTTTTCACATTTCTGGGACTTACTCTTTTACAACAGATATAATAAAAAGTACTAAATAATTTCTGATTCTCATGAAAATTATATTATCTGCTGTATAAATAATAACAATACCTCTTGGCAAGTCTTTAGAGAAAGCTTTGGCATAGTATACAGTCTGCTCTCTGGAGGTATAGGCATTGAGATGAGCACCCATATTTTCAATCTCAAGTTCCAGATCTAACTGGGATCTCTTTTTGGTGCCCTTGAAATAAAAGAGAAAAAATAAATTATGCAACCTCCCTTTATCCTTCATCTATTCTAAACACTTCAGATAATGAATACGGAGGACAATAAGTTAGTTTCATGCAGAGTCAAATTTGGTTTCTAAAGTACATCAGGTAGGGTACGATGGCTCACACCTGTCACCCCAGCACTTTGGGAAGCTGAGGCAGGCTGACTGAGCCCAGGAGATTGAGACCAACCTGGCCAACACATGGCGAAACTCCATCTCCACCAAAAAATAAAATAAAATAAAATACATATATATATACACACACACACACACACATAAAAATAAATTATCCGGGTGTGGTGGCATGCACCTACAGTCCCAGCTACTCCAGAAGTAGATGTGGGAGGATGACTTGAGCCTAGGAGGTGGAGGTTGCAGTAAGCAGATTGTGTCACTGCACTCCAACCTAGGCAACAGAGCCAGATCCTATCTCAAAATAAATTAAATTTAAAAAAAATAAGGTACATCAGGCTTCAGAAATGGTATACATTCAGATGACTCCTGCATCCCAAGAGAAAGTATTCATTTCAACTTTACAAAGCAATCATCAGTACTTATTTTAGATACTGTCCTGGAAAAAAAAAAAAACATAAAACATGTTATACTACTGAAAGAGCTCTCCCTGCCTCTAAAGAATGAGACTTAGTGCTTACTATCTCTTAAAGAGAGTGCATTTTTGTAAAGTTTTACAACTTGCCTTGAAAGCCATATGCTCCAGAAAGTGTGCTGTTCCATTATTCTTCTCATTTTCATATCTACTTCCAGCATCAATCCAGAGTCCAACCTTAATGCAATTAACGAACAATTAAATAAATCCATTTTATTTATTTGAGGTTGCGGGCAACAGTCTCCTTCCTTTTTCTGACAAGTGCTTTCTGGTCTTAACACTAAGATTTTCTTGATCTGAGTGAATTAATAGTTCATTCCTATGAACCATGAGATTTAAAAATTTTGATCAGGATACTGCTGGGTGCTACAAGTATCTACCTGCCACCTTCACTGAGGATTCTTTGCCCAACTCATTAACCCAGCCAATTAATAACCGTAGTATCAAGAACATCAGAAACTGTCAGAAAACTTTGGTTGAAATCCTGGCTCTGTCACGCATTAGCTAAGTGACCTGAACAAAACCATTTAACTTCTCTCACTTCCTTAACTATAAAACAAGTGTGAGGACGCCCACTACAAAGAATTGCTTTTTAGCAAATAAGACATCAGTAAAAACACCTGGCAGAGTAGCCCTGCAAATATACCTCTTTCATTATTATCAACACTACTAACAATAAATAATCAATAATAAGCTACAAGAACAAGATGCAGACAAGGCAACAGGATCCATATGCACCCTGTAACTAAGTATCACTGGAACAAAAGGTTCACAACTCATGGAAATCTGTCAAGGCAAAATAACTGCCACCCTTTTTGAACCACCAGCCAACAAAGAAACTAAAGACTAAAATCAACAATTTGCTACACTAAATGAAGGGTCACTTAGAGAAGGTTGCCTGAGTCACTTACTGTGCATGTTGAGAGCCCAGAGTCTTCCGAAGCCACTCTGAGTCCGCTTTCTAAACATGTTACTCTTGTTTCAGGAACATTCAGAACAACTTGGGTAGCAGCCTGTGTACTTCGTAATCTGTTCTCTCCAAAATATAATGACTGGTTGGGGGTAGGAAGTGGAAGAGACAAAGCAAAACACATTATCAATCTGATATTAAATGTTGACTTTAAAACCAAATCTATGTTAAACAGGCTCTCTCTATAAAAGAATCTTTCTTCTTGAATTTTGGTTCCACTGGGATCACTGCCTGGCCTAGAAACGTGTCACCAGCCACTGTCCTAGAGCCAGCAACGTGATTATAAACATGCCCTTCCCTCAGGGAAGATGAGCAGTTATTATCATTACCCAGAGAGAAATTGACTTTATTTCACTACCTCTCCTAGAAATGTTTTACATTCATTATGGAGAAAACAAGCAGGGAAAAAAAAAAAAGGAGAGAAAAGATGTAAAACTACCTACACACAAGACAGAACTGACACTCGGGTTTTCATTTTTCAAGAAAAGCAACAGGGTTTGGAAATGTTTTTTTTTAAAAAAAAAAAAAAAAAAAAAAAAAAAAAAAAAAGAGGATAGGAAGATGGGCCGGATGTTCAAAATGCAACTGACTGGCTTGTCGGCCAGGAACTATTCGTCTTCCAGCAGTTTTTATTTGCCCTTATACAAAAGTCTTACATCTCTTTGCTGAAAGTCAGAGGCTCGCTCATGAGAAAAATGCAAATACATACAAAATTTTACTTCAGCGATGTCCAGGTTAGCGGGAAACCCAGCTGAGGACGAAGTTCAGTCTTAGGCTAAAACAAAACTCTGGAGCGGTAACCATATTTCACTTTTTCGTTTTCCCCAATTTGCCAGCACTACGTTTTTAGTGGTCAAACATGCACTCCTCAGTAGCTGGCGGGAGGAGCCGAAAACCAGGACACGTCACTAGCAGGTCTCCTGGCGAGTAGCCACAAGCCCGCCACCCCGGCCAGTTCAGCAGCCCCAG
The DNA here is from genome assembly GCF_003255815.1 of Theropithecus gelada. Classification (NCBI taxonomy): domain Eukaryota; kingdom Metazoa; phylum Chordata; class Mammalia; order Primates; family Cercopithecidae; genus Theropithecus; species Theropithecus gelada. The sequence goes on along the minus strand of NC_037670.1, from coordinate 127,624,747 downwards.
GCCGCCTGGCGCCCAGCGGGTCCGGGTCGAGGAGGCCCTGCCCGACCCCGCTGTTCGGATCTGTGGCGCCGACTCTCAGGTGCGCTGCGCCGGGTGCCGCGAGAGAGGCCAGAGCCGGCCCGACCGGGTCTGGCCCCAGGCAGCGCCCAGACAAGCAGAGGGAAGCTCACCCGTCCCGCAGCGCCGCGGATCAGGAGACTCTCGCTGAAACCCCAGAGCCGCCGCCGCGCCGCGGGTAACAACATAACTCGAGCCGCCGCAGCAGCCGCCATTTCTGCGGGAAGGAAGGCGGAGGATGGAGGATGTGCTTCCGGGGTCGCGACCTGAGGTCCCAGAGCAGGGAGGCGGCCTCCACCTTGTGGCCGTGATGGGAATGACACTCCTCGAAGCTGTCGTGAAAGGACTCAGGGCTCGACCATGATGCTGAGCGGTCTTTACCAAATGAATTGGGGAGTCTGTAGAAGCCCCTGTATCATCAGTTATTTTGTTGATGGCCTACTAACTGCAAGGCACAAATGCGGTGGAGTGAAAGATAATATGATGTAATATATCTCACTGGTGGATGGAATTGATTGAAAACAGTGGAATAATATCCACAAGTCACTGCCTTTAAAGGAAAAGTCTACTGGGAAAGACAGATGCGGTGAGGGGAGGAAAAGATGTATCCATGTTGACCCCTATTCACTCTTCGAACCTCTACAGTATGGCTCATCCCATTCCATAGAAATTGCCCTTGGTAAGGTCACTAACTGCTAAAAGTTGGACACTTTACAGACTTACGTTACAGTCCTGTTGGAGGATTTTACATCGTTGACTTCTTTGAAATTCTCTTTTCTCAATATATTCTAGAGCTCCACCTCCTCGTAGTTCCCTCTGCACCTTCTTGGACTCCTACTTATTCATATATATATATATATATATATATATATATATATATATATATATATTTTTTTTTTTTTTTTTGAGAGGGAGTTTCACTCTTGTTGCCCAGGCTGGAGTGCAATGGTGCAATCTCGGCTCACTGCAACCTGTGCCTCCCGGGTTCAAGCAATTCTCCTGCCCCAGCCTCCCAAGTAGCTGGGATTACAGATGTGTGCCACCACGCCTGGCTAATTTTGTATTTTGAGTAGAGATGGGGTTTCACCATATTCGTCAGGCTGGTTTCGAACTCCTAACCTCAGGTGATCTGCCCACCTCGGCCTCCTGAAGTGCTAGAATTACAGGCGTGAGCCACTGCTTCCAGCCCACAGATCTCTCAAGGAACTAAAAATTGCAAATATTTTTCTAACTCAGGTAGGTGCTGTTGTGCTCATTTTGCAATTAAGACACTGAAGTCAAATAACTTGCCCCAGGTTACCCTGCTAGTAATAGGTAAACTCCAAAGACTGTGCTGTGAAACACTACATTTTGCCCTAAAAGTTGGCGTTTGCCAGGACTCGAGTCCTCTTCTACTGAACAGTCTCCCTCTGGGCTTTTCCCTCCACTTCAGGACCTGTCTGCCCAACCCAGGCCTTTCTCTTGAGCTCCAGGCCCATTTAACAATCAACTACTAGGAAACTACACTTGAATATCCCATTGGAACCTCAATATCAACTTGTCCAAAAGGGAATTCGCTGTGGCCCCTGAATCTCTTCCCATATTTGCAATGCTAAACAGCCAATCATACCTCCATTCACCCAAAAATCCAAACCACCCAGAAGCACCTCTCTTTTTCCATCTTCCACATTCAACTGATACACCCCTTTCCTGCCCCTTCAATCTACTCCGGGTCCATTGTCAGTTTTTTCACATTACTACCTATGGGATCTTTTAGAAATGCAACTATTACAGCAGTCCCATTGTGAAGAATCCACCAGGGGGCCCTTGGTCACAATAAAGTAAAGGGTCCTTAGCATGGCAGGTGGGGCCCTTCATGATCTGACTCCCATCTATCTTTTCAGACTCATCTCCCTCCACCTACCCGGCTGCTATGATTCACAGTTTCAGCCCACGAGACACATGATGTAATGTAATAAAGGACGACCAAGGTAATTCCCTCATGTTTCTAAAACAAACGTGTGTTAACTGTAAATAAATACAAACATGCATACATATATACAAAAACATTTAGGTATAATCACAGGAAACACCTAGGAAGTTTTAGCAAGAACTTGTATTCAATTCTAATATACATTGTATTAATTTATTAGTCATTAGTTATAGTCAATATCTTAGAACATAAAGCCTACGGAAATTAAGTGCACCAGAGTAGAGCCAGAAATCAAAGTACTCTGACTACTGACAAAATAGCCCTACACCCACAACAGTGTCCATTTCTTTTTTTTTTTTTTTTTTTTTTTGAGACGGAGTTTCACTCTTGTTGCCCAGGCTGGAGTGAAATGGTGCAATCTCAGCTCACTGCAACCTGTGCCTCCAGGGTTCTAGCAATTACCCTGCCTCAGCCACCTGAGTAGCTGGCATTACAGGCGCCCACCACCACACCCAGCTAATTTTTGTATTTTTAGTAGAGACGGGGTTTCATCAAGTTGACCAGGCTGGTCTTGAACTCCTGACCTCAAGTGATCCGCCCACCTCAGCCTCCCAAAGTGCTGGGATTACAGGCGTGAGCCACTGTGCCTGGCCTATTTTAAATAATTTCTTAACTGACTGGATTTTATTGGCAAAGAGCCGTTGCTATTTTGTTGTTTGGAAATTTTCATCACAGATGTTCCTTTAATTCTTTCATGTTTGAGGATGTCTGCTTTTATCTTTATACTTGAATAACATTTTTGTCTGGACTTAATATTGCTGGGTCACAGTTTCATTTTCTCAGAATTTTATAAACATTACTCCATTATGTTCTTGAATTAAATGTTTTGGAGAAGTCTGAGGCTAGCCAGATTTTTTCTTTTTTTACCACCCTTAAATGTGACCTGTTTCATCTGCCTAAAAACCTAAAAAATTATTTTATTCTTGAAGTTCAATAACAACTAGGCTATATCTTAATGTTGAGTAATTTTTGTGTCATGATTTTTATCACAATTTTCAAAAACATAATATGTTTTCATTCTGCATGTTCCCTTCTTCCTTCATTTTAGAGAAAGTCTCTTTGAATACATCTTCTGGCATTCCATTCAGTATGTTATCTTTTCAAGGACTGCAGCTCTTCTTATGCTGAATGACTTTATCTGTCCTTCATATTTATTAGCATCTCTCTAACTGCTTAAGGCTTTGTCATTTTCCTCTACTTTTTTTGTGATTATCTCAAGACAGAAGTAGGCCTACACAAACATGCCCTACTAATTTTTGGCAAAGGTGCAGAAGCAATTCAATAGATTGCTTTGAAAGAATAGCCTTTCAACAAATGCTGCTAGAACACTTAGATGTTCATATCTACCGCTCCCCGCTCCCCAGTGAACCTGAACCTCACACTTTATACAAAAATTAACTCAAAATGAATCATGGATGTAAATATGTGACGTAAAACTATAATACTTTTAGAAAAACACATAGGATAAAATATTTGTGATATCGGGATAGACAAGGAGTTTTTAGACCTGATATCAAAAATATAATCCTTAAAACAAGATTAAGGCCAGGCGCAGTGGCTTACACCTGTAATCCCGGCACTTTGGGAGGCCAAGGTGGGCAGATCACCTGAGGTCAAGAGATCGAGACCATCCTGGCCAACATGGTGAAACCCCGTCTCTACTAAAAATACAAAAATTAGCTGGGCATGGTGGCACATGCCTGTAGTCCCAGCTACTCGAGAGGCTGAGACAAAAGAATCGCTTGAACCTGGGAGGCGGAGGTTGCAGTGAGCCGAGATCATGCCACTGCACTCCAACCTGGTAACAGAGCAAGACTCCATCTCAAAAAAAAAACAGATTAAAAGCTTTCGCTCTAAAAAAGATGCTGTTAAGAGGATGAAAAGACAAACTACAGACTGGGAGAAAATATTTGCAAACCACATATTCAACAAAGGACCTGTGTCTAAATTATGCCAAAAAAAACTCTCAAAAACAGTGAAAAAAAAATGGGCAAAAGACATGAACAGACATTTCACTGAAGAAGAAATACAGATGGCAGATAAGCACATGAAAAGATGTCCAATATCATCAATCATTACAAAATGCAAATTAAAATGATGAGATATCACTACACACATAGCAGAATGGCTCAAGTGAAAAACAGCAATAACACCACATGCTGGCAAGGATGTAGAAAAACAAGATCACTCATACATTACTAGTGGGAATATAAAATTCTAGAGTAGTACAGCCACTTACTATACAACCCAGTAATTGAACTCCTGGCCATTTATCCCAGAAAGATGAAAACTGAAGTTCACACAAAAACATCTACATGTATATTCATAACAGCTTTACTTGTGATAGCCAAAAATTGGAAATAATGTAAATATCCTTCAACAGGTGAATGGTTAAACAAACTGTGGTACATTCTTACCATGGAATACTACTCAGCTCTCAAAAGGAATGAACTACTGATAAATGTAACAACTTGAATGGGCCTTAAGGGAATTATGACAATACCAAAAGGTTATATACTATATGATTCCATTTCTATAACATTCCTGAAATGGCAGAATTATAGAGATGGAGAATAGACTAGTCATCCCCAAGGGTTGGATTGGGGAGGGGAGAAGGGCAGGGACAAGAGGGAGATGAGTATGGCTGTGAAAGGATGGCATAAGAGGTTCTTGAAGCGATGGGAGCATTCTCTATCTCAACTGTGCTTCTGGTTACACGAATGTACACATGATAAAATTGCATAGCGTTAAATACACACAAATGAATGCACATAAAACTGGTAAAATATGAATAAGTTCAGTGTATTGTATCAACATCAGTTTCCTGGTTGTAATATTGTTTCTATTCATGCAAGATGTTATCACTGGGGCAAACTGGATGAAAAGCATATGAGATCTCTCTGGATTATTTCTTACAACTGCAGGTGGACCTACAATTATCTCGAAACAAAAAATTTAATTAAAAGAAAAAACCAGGTTACATTTCCAAAACCTTTTTCTTTTTATGGGAAGGGGACAGTGGGAGAAGAATACTGCTTTCTATCTGTTGACCATTATGTATTATAGTCATGCATTCAAGTACACACACACACACACACACACACACACATCACAAGGGCTCTTACACAAATTGAAATAGGAAAGAATCTCAGAATTGTTCATCTGGCCATAACTAATAACATAATAAAGGGAACTTCAGATGAATTGGAGCAAAAAAAATCTTTGCATGTTTCATAAAGCGTTTCTGATCCAGCCTTTTCCACAATGGTTGCTGGTGATGAGGGAGCGATTAGTGTGCTATGAGATGTGTAATGTGACAGTTTGAGTGGCTCCCTGAGTCTCGCTGTGGTGCTGGCAGCCTTTGTGCACAGTCTGGTGTCATTGAAGTGCTTCAGCTTTATTCCTTTTTGTCTCCTGCCTCTTAATGGAGGTTACACTGAGTAGGAAGCAGTCCCTGAGTTGAATGTATAATCACCATGGGAACTGAGACTACAGTTAATCCCTGGGAATGTGGCCTATGGCCCCCATATGCCTTTTGTCAAAATCCTTCTTGTGCACTGTTTTTTTCTTTTTTTTTCTTTTTTTTTTTTTGAGATGGGGTCTCACTCTGTTACCCAGGCTGGAGTGCAGTGGCATGATCACAGCTCACTGCAACCTCCGCCTCCCAGGTTCAAGCGATCCTCCCACCTCAGTAGCTGGGATTGCAGGTGTGCACCACCACATCTGGTTGATCTTTTGTATTTTTTGTAGAAACAGGGTTTTGCCATGTTGTGCAGGCTGGTCTCAAACTTCTGGACTCAACCGATCCACATGCCTCAGCCTCCCAAAGTGCTGGAATTACAGGTGTGAGACACTGCACCTGACCTTCTTGTGCACTTTTTAATGTTCTGAATGTTTCTGAGTTTGAGTGAGTGTATATGCCCCTCCCCGCGTGTGTATATGTGTTATTGGCTAGCCGATTTGTCCCTGAGGACAGAAGCAGAAGAAAATATGAGCACTTTGTGCAAACAACTTCACATCCTTCAAGCTTCTGCTTTGTGCCTATTAGGAACCAACTATTATATAATCAAGGAATTCTTTAAAACTCCCACTTATCCCCATGCAAGCCACTATATCTCTTTATAGGAAACTAAGCCCAGCCTGTATGATACCAGTGAAACCTGATTTTTTATCTTCGTCAACTTCATTTCTCCATGGTCTATGATGATTCCAAATTGTGAGGCTCTTTCTGTGCTCACTGGTCTTTCTGGCATGGTTGAATCATGAATTGCTTCCCCATTTTGTTCTCCAGAATTCATCTCTTTCATGCTCCTGGATTGACACTGGGTTGATGTGTACTGAGAGTTTCTGCCCCGACTTCCATTCACTCCACAAACCTTCCTGGAGAGTCTGTGTATCTGTTGTGGAGACCAGCAGGACCTTCTAGACAAATGTCTTGCTCTAGATGTCTCCAGGGGTACCTTTAGCAAGAGGCTTGGTAAGGTGGAAGTGGGGGAAAGGGAACAGAGTCCAGGTTCTAATTGCATGAGGGAAAGCTTTAATAAAGATCTCAACACAAATTTTCAAGAATACCAAATTGCTTGGGTCCCAAAATGCTATTATTGAGATGAATATAAGATTCTTAACAGAAGTAAACTGAACTTATTTCCAACATCTGCTCAGTTGTCTGGTATCTGAAAAAATAATAGGAGATTCAGAAAATGCAGGGATGGTGATTTTCCAATTAAGTAACCTAGAGCATTGTTTTAGTATTGACTTCCAGGGAGAAAAGCTAGTCTACTCAGTTCTATTATCTATCTGCCTGGATCACCTTTATGCATCCTCCCCCTTTCACTCCTGACTGATTTCACCAGTTTTGGGTGGAGAGCTCTTATCTTGTGGTAGAAATTTAATGGTAAAAGTATTTTTTTTTAATTCCCACCAAATCTATAGGGTGGCATGAAACTCTTCTATTATTGATCTCTTTTTAGTTTTAGTTTGTGATAGGCAGAATTCTAAGATGTCCCCCCAATAATCCAAGCCCCTTTATAATCCCCTCCCTATGGAATCTCATTCCTATGATTAGGTTACACTATATGGCAAAGGTGAAGGGATTTTTCAGATGTCAGCAAAGCTCCTAATCAATTGACTTTAATTTAATCAACTAGGAGGTTATCCTGGGTGGACTTTACCTACTCAGGTGAACCTTTGTTAGAGCAGCTAGAGGTAAGAGATTCTCCCTGCTGGCCTTAAAGAAGCAAGCCACCAAGAGTTCTATAGCTGCCAGGAAATGAATTCTTCCAACAGCTTTGTGAACTTTGAAGAGGACCCCAAACCTTAGATAAGACCCCAGCCCTGGCTGATGCATTGATTGCAGCTTTGTGAGACCCTGAGCAAAGGACCCATTCTCGGACTCTTGACCCATGAAAACTGTGCAATAATGAAAGTATTGCTGTAAGCCACTAGGCTCATGTTAATTTATAATGCAGCAATGTAGACAAATACCCCATTTAATCTCCAAAAGTGGCTGGGTGCAGTGGCTCATGCCTGCAATCCCAGCACTTTGGGAACCTGAGGGGGGCGGATCACTTAAGGCCAGGAGTTCAAGACCAGCCTGGTCAACATGGTGAAACCCCATCTCTACTAAAAATACAAAAAAATTAGCCGGATGTGGTGGCACGCACCTGTATCCCAGCCACTCGGGAGGCTGAGGCATGAGAATCACTTGAACCCAGGAGACAGAAGTTGCAGTGAGCTGAGATCACACCACTGCACTCCAGCCTGGGCAACAGGCCGGAAATGTGGCAGGCTGTTGCAGAGTGGCTGTTCTGTTACCTTGCTTTTATTGTCAGTCTCTTTCAATATGCCCTACCAACTACACAGGGATAGACAGAAAAGAAAAAAAAAAAAAACAATATCAGGTTCTAAGTCTATACTGTGCATATCAAAGGAGTATAAATAGAAATTCTTACCATTTCCTGCCAAAAATAAAAGTTTTTTCCCATCTAAGACATCTCCTGACCTCGTGATCCGCCCGCCTCAGCCTCCCAAAGTGCTGGGATTACAGGCATGAGCCACCGCACCTGGCCTCAAAATAATCTTGACCTGTTTTTCCCATATCTCATGATTTTTTAGCCTTGCTGATTTTTTTTGTTTGTTTTTCTTCATCTGTGCACATGTTGTTCTCTGAGCCTGGAATACTCCTCTTTGCCTACCCCCTACTCATCCTTCAAATCTTAGCTCAAAATAACTTCTACAGAGAAGCCTCTGCACATACTCTGTAGCAGATACTCCAAATGGCCCATCTACACTATGTGTACCCAGTTAGTGCCCCTCAAGCAGGGCAGGTATGGCTGCTGTGAGCCACTGACACTTGCACACTTGCAGTTTTCTTCAGAGCGGAGATTTTGATTGATGGGAACTGCCTTGCTGAAAGATTCCTGGAAGTTTCTTCTAAGGTGGCTCTTCTGAGCCAATTATCGACAGATGTGGGGTAAAACCATTCAGCCCCCTTGTGTCTGAGTGGATAGACTTGGCCCTGCAATTCCTGCACCAGAACTCCCTGTGGGGTCAGGCTGAGTCTAGAGTTCTCTTGAAACCACAACATTGCTCACGTTCTTCTCCTGCCCTATCCTGCTGCCCTCACTCCCTTACAAGTTTCTCCGGAGAGCATGCCCTTCATGAATCACTGCATGAAAATGCCCACCTCAGATTCTGCTTCTAGAAAACCTACCTTACGACATCCCCAGTAGAAATGACATCCTTCGGCCTGGCGCGGTGGCTCACGCCTGTAATCCCAGCCCTTTGAAAGGCCAAGGCAGGCGGATCACATGGTCAGGAGATTGAGACCATCCTGGTTAACACAGTGAAATCCTGTCTCTACTAAAAATACAAAAAAAAAAAAAAAAAAAAAAAAAATTAGCTGGGTGTGGTGGCAGGCGTCTGTAGTCCCTGCTACTCAGGAGGATGAGGCAGGAGAATCGCTTGAATCTGGGAGGCAGAGGTTGCAGTGAGCCAAGACTGTGCCACTGCACTCCAGCCTGGGTGACAGAATGAGACTCTGTCTCAAAAAAAAAAAAAAAGATATTCCTCGTTATTGTCTCATATACGCCCTCATACGCCCTCTTTTCCTTTATTGTACTTTTCAAAAATAGCAATTTTATATCTGTTTGTGGATTTATTCATTTTTACTGTCTGCCTATTAGCCATGAGATTGATGAGCTGTGAGTTCTGTGAAGGTGGAGACCACACCTGTTTCATCTTCCCTTGTGTGCCCAGTATCAGCGGGGAGCTCAGAAGTCATTGAACGGGTGAATGAATGTGTGAGTTTGGTGTCTTTCTTCAAGACGAGTATGGCTTGCATGGAGTTTAGATAGGTCTCAAAGCCCCAGCCAGCTGGGGCACGGTGGCTCACGCCTGTAATCTCAGCACTTTGGGAGGCCAAGGTGAGCGAATCACTTGAGGTCAGGAGTTCAAGACCAGCCTGGCCAACATGGTGAAACCCCGTCTCTACTAAAAATACAAAAAATTAGCCAGGCGTGGTGGCATGCACCTGTAGTCCCAGCTACTCGGGAGGCTGAGGCAGGAGAATTGCTTAAACCCAGGAGATGGAGGTTGCAGTTAGCCAAGATCACGCCACTGCACTCCAGCCTAGGCAACAGAGCGAGACTCTGTCTTGAAATAAATAAATAAATAAATAAATAAAAAAGCCAGGCCAAGGTTTAGTCTTCTAATAGTACTCCCTGCATCCCTGTGGCTCCTATTCACTGGGACCAAGCTAGGAGTCTCTTCTCCCAGAAAGCAAGAAATACATTCTGCACTAACAATCATGATTTCTGTGATTCTCATCAATTCGTACACCTGTATTCTATAGAGATTTTACAATGGTATGAGCCCTTTTGCCTCTTTGTTCATTCGTATTGAGATCTATATAACCCCTACTAGGTACAGGCACTGTTTTACTTGCTATTGCTATAACACTGAACAGCAGACAGGACCCCTACTGTCATGAAACTCAGCATCTACTAGGGAGGGGCAGTCACTGACAAAGAAGCAAACATAACAGGTAATGATGAGGGCTATGAGGAAAAGTAAAGAAGAATAAAGGATGCAGACACTCTGTTAGACAGAGGGGGCAGGAAAAGCCTCTTTCACTACAAGTAATTTGAGTTCAATGCTGCATTATAACACAATATATAGTCACAGGATAATAATATAGTAAGTACACTATATTCCTTTATGCATTTCTTTTTTTTTTTTTTTTTTGAGACGGAGTCTCGCTCTGTCGCCCAGGCTGGAGTGCAGTGGCCGGATCTCAGCTCACTGCAAGCTCCGCCTCCCGGGTTCACGCCATTCTCCTGCCTCAGCCTCCCGAGTAGCTGGGACTACAGGCGCCCGCCACATCGCCCGGCTAGTTTTTTGTATTTTTTTTTAGTAGAGACGGGGTTTCACCGTGTTAGCCAGGATGGTCTCGATCTCCTGACCTCGTGATCCGCCCGTCTCGGCCTCCCAGAGTGCTGGGATTACAGGCTTGAGCCACCGCGCCCGGCCCTTTTATGCATTTCTAAGTGGAGGCACTTAGAAAACAAGGTTTCATGAGCTTACTCTTTCTCCCTAAGTAGATACAGAAGGGAGGAGAACACAGTTATGGCCCAGTGGTGGTATTTGTCTATTCACCTTATAATGATGAGAAAACCGAAGTTCAGGGGCATCAGGCCGCTCGCTCAACGCATAAAATAAGTAAAAGTTTGAGCTGTGAACCTAATCAAGGACTTTCTGACTCTAAAACCCATTTCTTTTCTCCCATTATGTTTTACTCCCTTACGCTACTACTACTACTCTTACTTGAGTAAATATTTATACTAAATATGGGCTAAATATTTATAAGTAAGTTTTAATACCTAAGCTCCTGTGCTTGAATAAATGTCATAACTAGACATAAACCTTAAAGTTCTGTTGGTCTATATGAAACATTGTTAGTCTATGGTATTCTACGGAATATATAATGTGTTGAACACGGATCTCGCCATGAATAAAGGAAGTTCATTGGAGATGATATTTTGTTTTGTTTTTGTGTTTTTCTGGTTTTGGTTGTTAATTGATGACTTAATAAGTCAGGGCTTATAAGTTTAATCATCTGTCTTGTTTGTTTGTTTGTTTTGTAGAGGCTAGGTCTCATGATGTTGCCCAGGCTGGTCTGGAAATCCAGGGCTCAAGCGATCCTCCTGCCTTGGCCTCCCAAAGTGCTGGGATTATAGGTGTGAGACACCACGCCCAGACTCGACAGTCTGTTTTGTGTGTGGGAAAGAGTCATTATTAGTTATTTATTTACTTTTAAAATGTCAAGTTTATTTTATGCTTTATTGTTCTTAAAGCACATTCACATATATTATCTAGGTTTCTTTATATATCTAGGTATTTGTGAGATAGAAAAAACAGGTATCAACATCTCCATTTTGTAGATATGGAAATCAGAGCTCTAAGTGCTTGCCCAAGTTTATATAATTAGTAAGGGAGAAATCTAAGACGAGAAACTAAAGTTGTGTCTCTAAATCCAACGATGCTTCACTATCCACTCTCTTTCAGTTGGAGGAGGAAAAGCTATAAGCCCTGGAGGACAGGGGGTTTGTTCAGGGATGAGACGTTCCCTACTCCAACCACTTCTGAGTCAGAGACTGGTCTGGTGGCCAGGGGGTGTGAGTTGGACGAGATCTGTGGATCTCATCTTGTGCCCCTCAGAAAAGTAGTGTTGTGTTAACAATGTGCCCTGCCCCGAGGTCTGTTTCCCAATCCAGATATTAAGCTAATGGATAAAATGTTTCTCCAGGAACTCTATTCTGAACCATGTCAAAATGCATGAACCCAGAGTAAGCAAGTCTTGGTAGTTTAATATTTTAAAACATTACCAAATGTTATTAGGAAACCATCTTTTGTTTGTTGTCAATTTGTATCAATTGGATTTCCTGCTGGACCAATTGTTCCCGGTTCATCTGATGCAATTAAATATATTGGTGTTTCCAGTCTCACATCCTTAAACCCATCCTGATCCCAAGAGTTTACAGTAACTTTTCATTCTCTTCAGGATAAAACTAAAACTTTTTTTTTTTTTTTGAGACAGTCTTGCTCTGTTGCTCAGGCTGGAGTGTAGTGGCACGATCACAGCTCATTGCAACCTCCACCTCCCAAGTTCAAGCAATTCACCTGCCTTAGCTTTCAAAGTAGCTGGGATTACAGGCATGAGCCACTGTGTCCAGTCAAAACTCAAATTCTCTATCAGGGGCCATCAGGTTTCCATAACCTGGCCTTGCCAGCTTCCTGCCCCATCTCTGGTCACTCTCCATTTGGCTTTTTTGGGGGGCTCTAGTCGTGCACAGCCTCTTATACTCCAAGGTACACCTCTCCACAGCTTCAGCCTCTTTGCCTTTGCTCAAACCATCTCTGCTAGCTCAGGGCTCTTTTCTTGCCAAGCTCTGCTCTTCCTTTGAGATTCAGTTTCGGCAGCACATTCACCAGAAGGCCTAGGCTGACCCCAACGCCAAGCTACAGATCCCTCCTGTGGGCTCCTGTATGCCCTGTGCCGTTACCATATTGTTTTGATTTTTAAATTTTCATTCGTTTATTTTTATTCATAATACATTCATGTGGTTCAAAATTAAAAAGGCTCAAGAGAGTAAATGATAATGTACTTTCTTTTTACCCTGTCCCCTGGCCAGCTTTTCCCCTTTCACAGAGGCAACCAACATTACCACTTACGTAAGAATCCTTCCAGAGATTCACCAGAATATCTCACAAATTTATGTGTACATCCTAAAATTCTTTGGCTTGCCTGCCTGCCTTCCTTCCTTCCTTCCTTCCTTCCTTCCTTCCTTCCTTCCTTTCCTTCCTTCCTTCCTTTCCTTTTTTCCTTCCTTCCTTTTACACGAATGGTATCATACCATTAAAAAACATGCAGCTCTTGTTTTTTAAAACAATATATCTCAGAGAGAATTCCATAACATGGGACAATCATAAAGATCTTCTTCATTTTAAATATACAATTATATAGGATTTCACTGAATTGACGCCCCATTCTTTGTTTAACCAATCCCCAATTGATGGGCAATTAGTTTATTTCTAATTTCTTGCTATCAAAGGCAACGCTACAATAGATGGCCACACACATGCATCAGTTTGTACATGCCACATTATATTGAAATGATCTTCTTACTAGACTATCTCTTGGCTTAGGCTATTGGTTCCCCTGAGACAAGAAATGATGCTTTATGCATCTCCCAATTCACCTGCCTCTAGGAGGGCCTAGCATGTAGTAGGCAGGCAGTTAAAGTTGGTTAGACTGAAGGTGTTGTGTAGGAATCAGCTGATCTTCACATGCTTTGCCACCCGAACAGGTCTGAGAATCACTAGACACGTGGCCCTTTAAAGGTTTGTTCTGATTATTCTGTTTGCCTTCCTGCTCCCCCAGCTCATTCCCGGTCCCTCTGTAACCTGATCTGTGCTCCGAATGGGAGCTGAGCCTACTGACAGTGTAGTCTGGGTTCCCTGCCTCCAGCTTCCCTTGGGGTTTATCCAGTGGGAGGCACTCACAGGGGATAGAGGGCAGAAGCCAGAGACTGAGGTACTTCTTCCTGTTTCTTCCCTGCCTCAGGGGCTATGTCTTCCTCTGCATAGGACGACAGTTCTCTCAGCTCCAGCTCTCACAGGGCTCACAATACTGTTTCCTGCCCTTGCCTTCAGGGCCAGGATAGTGACAGCCACCCTGTTAATCCTGGGTGTTTCCTTAACCCCTTATGAATATGCCTTACCATGCCCACATCCCTGTAAATGATCTCGTCAGCTCCAGTTAAACTCTTCGTATGCGATTCTGTTTTCTGCCAGGACCCTCATAGATACAGGAATGTGGTGCAGTGGCTCACGCCTGTAATCCCAGCACTTTGGGAGGCCGAGGCAGGTGAATCACGAGTTCAGGAGTTCAAGACCAGCCTGGCCAACATAGTGAAACCCCGTCTCTACCAAAAAATACAAAAAAAAAAAAAAAAAAAAAAAAGATTAGCTGAGTGTGGTGGCAGGTGCCTGTAATCCTAGCTACTAAGGAGGCTGAGGCAGGAGAATCGCTTGAACCTGGGAAGCAGAGGTTGCAGTGAGCCGAGATCGTACCACTGCACACCAGTCCAGGTGACAGTGCAAGACTCCGTCTCAAAAAATATATATATATATTATATATATAAAAAACAATAGCCTCTGAACCAGAGATTCTATTTAAGTATTGGTAAGGAGAGAGTTTCTCAATTGCATTTTGAAATATAATAAAAGCTAGTGACACAGACAAACTATAACGATCCCCCAAAGCTTTATAACAATACTAATAAAAGGTGTGGAAAGACAACCTAAAAATCCCCCTTGTTCCATGGTAACCACTTTGCCAGCACCAGTATTTATGATTCAGCCTGAAAAATGTGGCACAAGGTTTAGAAAGTATTTCAATAGCTTTTGCCTAGAGGTTCTTTACCTCATTGAGGCAGCAGATAGAAACTGAAAAGATAGAACAAACAAGTAAGACCAGAAAGGTTTTGTGGGAATTAAGCAGTGTTCTGCATTATACATTCCTTATAGAGTATATAGTGTTTTCAATGTGTGCATTTCTTGCATAGCTGTTCATTAGTGGGCTGTAAATTTTTTTTTTTTTTAATGTCTATAGGTTGCCCTCCAACCGATTAAGTTGAAAATAGTGTTTTTTCCCTCCTGATGATTAATCACTGAGTAACAGCCTGAAGAGTCTTCAGGGCATTGAGATTGATTCTTTGTACTTGTGAGTTGTAAGGAAATCTGGTTTCAAGTAAAACATAATGGCTGCAGATTGCAAGTTGTTCCCGTCATTAGTAAAGCTGCTTTTGAAGTTGGTGATTAGGATTTTCCTTCAGGGAGGATCAGGCTGCAATGTCTGTGCACACAGTTTTTGCTTCTAGACATTAACCACCAAGAATATTAAAAGACATACAAAAAGTAGGCCTGTCACTTTGTCTCAAATCATTCAGCTTCTAACATAAGCAGAACTTTTCTCAGGCATAAAAAGAGAGTTTGAATGATTCATGAAATTCTTTCTCCACATTAAAAATAAAGAGATGAGGGGAATGACAAAGCAAAATGTTTCTTTAATTAGCAGCAAATAAATAGAAATTCCTTTGGGAAATATATGCCATATACACGTACATATGTGTATATGCACACACATACATATACATACAGGGAAAGTAAATGCTTTCTCATCTACAACTCTACCTAGAAATCTTTCTTTAAAACCAGTATTCATAAAGTATTAAATTTAATAACATGTTTATTTTACTTGTTTTTAGATAATTTACTTGGGCTTACCTCACATAAAATCTTATGTATGTATCTGTATTTCTCTTTTAAAATATTTCTTTTTTTCTTTTTTTTGAGATGGAGTCTCGCTCTGTCACCCAGACTGGAGTGCAGTGGTGCAATCTTGGCTCATGGCAACCTCTGCCTCCCAGCACTTTGGGAGGTCGAGGCAGGCCTCCCAACCTCAGCCTCCTGAGTAGCTGGGATTATAGGCGCCTATCACCACGCCCGGCTAATTTTTGTATTTTTAGTACAGACAGGGTTTTGCCATCTTGGCCAGGCTGATCTCGAACTCCTGAGCTCAGGTGATCCACCTGCCTTGGCCTGCCAAAGTGCTGGGACTACAGGTGTGAGTCACCGTGCCCAGCCTAAAAATATTTCATTTAGAATGGCATTGACATAGCAGTAACAGAATGCCTTTAGTTTTAACTAAGTAGGGATACTGCATTCACGCATTTGATTAATGTACTCTTTTCTGGTTGATTAGAGAGATGACAATATGAAAAATATGCCAATTGTTATGGTTTTATTATTATTATTATTATTTTGAGATAGGGTCTTGGTCTTTTGCCCAGATTAGACAGAGTGGAGTACAATGGCACAATCATGGCTCATTGCAGCTTTGGCCTCTCTGGCTCAAGCAATGCTCTTACCTCAGGCTCCCAAGTAGCTGGGACTACAGGCATGTGCCACCACGTGCAACTAATTTTTTTATTTTTAGTAGAGGCAAGGTCTTGCTATGTTGCCCAGGCTGGTCTTGAACTCCTGAGCACAAGTCATCCTCCAGCCTCGGCCTCCCAAAGTTCTGGGATTATAGGCATGAGCCACCATGCTCAGCCATGTTATGGTTTTAAACCTCATAATGGTCATTTGCTCATTTTTTTACATTTGTGTTTTGATTCCCATAACACCTTACTATGTTGAGCTCCATCAAAGTGCGTATGATCAACTTACTGCAAAGAGGTAGGATAATATGACTGTGTTTCTATGGAAAGCTAGGCCCAATTTATTATCATTATTGTATATCAAACTGATGTTATTATTGTATATGCAACAATAATTTATCTTAGTTTTGGCTGCTATACCAAAATTACCATATATTGGATGACTTAAACCCTGGTCTATGGCCTGTTAGGAGCCGGGTCACATGGCAGGAGGTGAGTGGCAGGCAAGTGAGCATTACTGCCTGAGCTTCTCCTCCTGAGACATCAGCAGCAGCATTAGATTCTCATAGGAGCATGAACCCTATTGTGAACTGCACAAGGGATCTAGGTTGAGTGTCTCTTATGGGAATCTAACTGATGCCTGATGATGCAAGGTGAAAGTTTCATTCCAAACCATCCCCCCTTCCCCCCCATATTCCATGAAAAAAACTGTCTTCCACAAAACTGGTCCTTGGTGCCAAAAAAGTTGGGTGCCACTGTCTTAAACAACATTTCTTTCCCACAGTTCTGGAGGCTGGGAAATCCAAGATCAAGGTGTTGGCAGATCCAGTGTCTGGTGAGGGCCCACTTACTGGTTTGTAGACAGCTCTTTGTGTTGTATCCACACAACGAGGATGGAAGCTAGCTTTCTCCTGTGTCTTCTTAAAACAGTGCTAATCCCGTGATGAGGGCTCTACCCTCACAACCTCATCTAAACCTAATTACCTCTCAAAGGCCCCTTCTTCAAACACCATCACATTAGGAATTAGGACTACAGCATGTGAATGACACAAACATTCAGTCCATAGCATCATTACTCAGTTTATACAGGAGTTTACAGTTTTGATGAAACCTTTCTATCCTAGTCCTTATAATTAGTCTAAAAAGCTAATATTATCACTGCTGTCTTACAGATGAGGAAATCGAGGCTCTGAGAAGTTAATAAACCTCCTAAGATCACATAGCTTGTAAGAAATCAAGGTGTGTCCCAGCATGGTGGCTCATGCCTGTAATCTCACCACTTTGGGAATCCAAGGCAGGAGAATCACTTGGGCCCAGGAGTTTGAGATCAACCTGGGCAACATGGGGAAACCCATCTCTACTAAAAATACAAAAATTAGCTATGCGTGGTGGTGTGTGCCTATAATCCCAGCTACCCAGGAGGCTGAGGTGGGAGGATCACCTGAGTCTGGGAGGTAGAGGTTGAAATGAGCTGAGATGGTACCATTGCACTTCAGCCTGGGTGACAGAGGGAGACTCTGTCTTTTAGGAAAAGAAAAAAAGAAAGAAATCAAGGTGAGATGCTGAAAAGAACCTAGGGCTCTGACCAAATTATGTGTTTTATTGACTCCACTATCCTAAGACATTATCTCACAAGATGACTGCCTAAGGAATTTCATTCCCACAAATTTGGCCTTGAATCTGATGATACTGAAGGCATGAGTTCATTTAACACAATGAGGAAAAATGTGTTCAGGAAGACTATCCACAAGATATCATTCTTGTTCCATCTTAAAGAATCAATATAGAAGTAGGTAAAGTCTGTACTGGCATAGCACCACTTAGCGGGGCCTGGCATTCTGGTCCTTGAAAAAAGAATATTACCATTTGAATAACTAACACCATTTTCAGTAATTTTTTTTTCCTTTGAGACAGAGTTTCACTCTTGTTGCCCAGACTGGGGTGCAATGGCATGATCTTGGCTCACTGCAACCTCCGCCTCCTGGGTTCAAGCAATTCTCCTGCCTCAGCCTCCCAAGTAGACGGCATTACAGGCATGCACCACCATGCCTGGCTAATTTTTTGCATTTTTAGTAGAGACAGGGTTTCACGATATTGGCCAGCCTGGTCTTGAACTCCTGACCTCAGGTGATCCACCTGCCTCGGCCTCCCAAAGTGCTGGGATTATAGGCATGAGCCACTGCACCCAGCATCATTTTCAGTAACATTTAAGTGGTCTTTATTAGGTAGACTATACACTTCTATCTTCCTTTATTGAATTAGCTGAATAATCCTCTTAAGAATTCTTTGAGGAAGATATTATTGGCCCCATTTTACAGATGAACGCAAACCAATGCCTTAGCCAAGTAAAAATAAGAAAGCATTGTCTTTATGGATGAACCCTCAAAGTGGGAATCTGCAGAACTCTGAGCTTTGGAGGGTAAGAAAAATTTCAAGATAACAAGCAGTAAGGATCTCCCACCCCCACATAAGAAAGAATAGGGACAATTTTTCTCCAAATACTTGCTAGAACCAGCAGAAATACACCTTGATGGTAAAATGGTCGCTGTCTGCAGTCTGTGATTCAACTGTATGATCTAGATTCAGCCAATCAGGAAACCTATTACACTATGGACCATTTGTGGATTTGGCTCTAAGAGCCTGTGTCATCTCTATTCCCTGAGGCTCCATCCCAGAGTTGAACCCTTCTCTGTTAGATCAACATCCTATTCTCTGTTGGACAGTGAAGTCAGCCCAGTGCTCACTGTCTCAGAGACTGTGTTTTCTCTTAATGTTATTCTTATTCTTATGATCACATAGTAATTCAAATGGATGACTTATTTTTTAAAATAGCAGCTAGTGCACTTCCTAGTAAAGACTGATTTAGTTGGCCAGGCCTGGTGGCTCATGCCTGTAAAACCAGCACTTTGGGAGGCCAAGGCAGGTGGATCACTTGAGGTTAGGAGTTTGAGATCAGCCTGGCCAACATGGTGAAACCCCGTCTCCACTAAAAAAAAGTATAAAAATTAGCCAGGCATGGTGATGGGCACCTGTACTCCCACCTACTCGGGAGGCTGAGGCAGGAGAATCGCTTGAACCTGGGAGGCAGAGGTTTCAGTGAGCTGAGATCATACCACTACAGTCCAGCCTGGGTGACAGAGTGAGATTCTTGTCTCACAGAAAAATTAAAAAAAAAAAAAAAATGATTTAGTCATCCATTTACTCACTTCCCTTTTGGGTGCCTGCCTTGTGCCAGGAGCCATGCCAGACCTTAGGTGTCCAGAATGTTGACATGGAGCCTGTTGTCACGAGCTCATACTCTAGTCAGGGAGGCAGATAGGAATTTGGCCTATTCAGGGAGGTCAGGAAAGGCTCCTCTGAGAAAATGTCCTCTGAGCCAAGAAAGGAGAATTATTGTAGGCAGCAATGTAGGCAGAGGGTGCAGCAGAGGCTGTCAGGAGGGAGGAGGAGGAGGATGAAGTCATGGAAGCCAGTGGGTGCAACCGGAAATGGGGCCGACAGGGTTTGGTGGGCCAGATAAGGAGCTTAGTCATCATCTTAAGAGGTGACAGACCCAAATTGTGTTGTACACGGGGACTCTGGCTGTTGTACATAGATGATGGATGGAAGGATGCCAGAGTGAGTGCTGGTAGACTAGTGAGATAATGACTGCAATAGTCTGTAGAAGCATAATCTAGTCCAGAAGATGCTGATTTTAAACTGTAGTGTTAGAAAGTTTGTCTCAGAGCTGTCTTCCACTACAGCTTATTTTCTAGTCACTGCTGTTTCCTTCCTTTCTTCTTCTTCTTTTTTTTTTTTTTTAAACGGAGTTTTGCTCTTGTTGCCCAGGCTGGAGTGCAATGGCGCCATCTCGGCTCACCTCAACCTCTGCCTGCCAGGTTCAAGTGATTCTTCTGCCTCAGCCTCCCAAGTACATAGGCATGAGCCGCCACAACGGCTAATTTTGTATTTTTAGTAGCGACGGGGTTTCTCCATGTTGGTTAGGCTGGTCTCGAACTCCTGACCTCAGATGATCGGCCTGCCTCAACCTCCCAATGTGTTGGGATTACAGTCGTGAGCCACTGCGCCTGGCCTTTTTTTCTTTTTCTTTTTAGAGATGGAGGGTCTCACTATGTTACCCAGGCTGGTCTTGAACTCCCAGGCTCAAATAATCGTCCTGCCTCAGCTGCCTGAATAGCTGGGATCTGTAGGTGCCTGTCACCGCACCTGGCCCTTTCATTATTTCTCTCTTCATTCAGACTTTTTCGCTTAGTCACTGTTGCTCAGTGTCACCCACAGCACGGCCTGCTATAAAAATAGGTTGAATGCATTAAGGAATAAAGGAACGAACAAAAAATTGGTCATTGTACCAGCACTCTGCTTGTGAGAGAAAATGTTACACTTTGGAGCAGCGCCATATGCAAATAACTAATACATTTTTTTTTGTTGTCTTTTGTTTTTGAGACTGAGTCTTGCTCTGTCGCCCAGGCTGGAGTGCAGTGGCACGATCTCAGCTTTCTGCAACCTCCACTTCCTGGGCTCAAGCGATTCTCCTGCCTCAGCCTCCTGAGTAGCTGGAACTACAGGAATGCACCACCACACCTGGCTAATTTTTGTACTGATGTTTTTGAAATTAATGTCTTAAATGTAACATGCTAACAGTGGCCCTCTAAGTCATGGGATTCCAGGTGACCACTGTTTCCTTCTTTGTGCACAAAGAAGACTGTGTTGGGTAAGAGCACATGCTCTAAACAGGCTGCCTGGCTTGAATCTGCTTTTTCCTTACCAGCTTACCTGGCAGGGCTGTTGGGAAAATTAAATAGGTTCATACATATTGTAGCACTTAGTACAGTAGCTGGCACACAAAGTGCCCAGTAAGTGGTCATCATTATTTTTATTACTTTTTGTTTTCTAATAAAAATATTACTATTATATGCAAACAAAATTATTTTTCAACTAAAAGCATGATCGGTATTAAAATGTTAGCAGTGGTTGGGCGTGCTGGCTTGCGCCTGTAATCCCAGCACTTTGGGGCTGAGGTGGGAAAATCACTTGAGCACAGGAGTTTGAGAGCAGCCTGGGCAACACAGTGAGACCTCATGTCTACAAACAATAAAAAATAAAATTGCCAAGCAGGGCAGGTGTGGTGGCTCATGCCTGATCCCAGCACTATGGAAGCCCGAGGTGGGTGGATCACAAGGTCAGGAGTTCAAGACCAGCCTGGCCAACATCGTGAACCCTGTCTCTACTAAAAATACAAACATTAGCCAGGCATAGCAGCAGGAGCCTGTAGTCCTAGTTACTCAGGAGGCTGAGGCAGGAGAATCGCTTGAACCTGGGAGGCAGAGGTTGCAGTGAGCCGAGATTGCACCATTGCATTCCAGCCCTGGCGACAGTGCTAGACTCCATTTCAAAAAAAAAAAAAAATTGCCAGGCATGTTAGTACATGCCTGTAGTTCTAGTTACTCAGGAGGCTGAGGCAGAAGAATCGTTAAGCCCTGGAGGTCGAGGCTGCAGTGAGCCGTGATCATGCCACTGCACTCCAGCCTGGGCAATAGATGGTAATTTTACTGCTTCTTTATACTTTAATGTATTTTTGTAAGCTTCCAGAGTAAACATGCATTATTTTACCATATAAAATGTTCTTTTTAAGTGTCTTCTTCCTAATTTGGATGACTGTCACCAGGCAGGTGGAAGAGTTAGAAAACAACAACACATGGTGCTGAAAATTTCCCCAGACACCCTGTCAGGAAGAAAGGATGGCTGAGCCGAGTGACTTACTGGATCTGAGTTGGGCTTACCTCCAGCACAATGTTGACAAAACAGTACCAATGATGCCTACTTCTTATTACTTTTTAGTTCCCAAACATAGTCAACAACAAGCTGGCAGCTGTGTGTGTGTGTGTGTGTGTTTTTTTGTTTTTTTTTTTTTTTGAGAATTGGCAATATTACAACACTAATCTACAACCTAAATTGAAACTTTGTCTTTAGCGAACTGTTAAATGCTAAGAGCAGCTGAACTCTCCAGCTCTTTAATATATGAACATTCCAGATTAATTTAAAGCAATGACTCGCCTGCAACCCACAGCACTTTAACACTGTCATTTGCAGCCTCCATTACCATTTACAAGGTCCCCAGATCAAAGTTTAACCATTTTATACACCTCAGTGTGACCCTCAATTAAAGGCTTCAGAGAGTAGTTTTATTACCCTGATACTACTTCCAATATAAATAGGCAGGAGGAATAAATAGCATTCAGGAATTAGACCTGAAACTGGGTTGATACAGGTATTCAGAAGGCAGTACTGGGAGAAAGGTGCAGTCAGAGAGACAGAACACACTATTCAAACCAGGTGAGGGAAGATCTAACTCAAAGTAACTAGGATATCCCAACTGGTGGAGGACAAGACCTGGAAATCCAGAGCAGGAGATCCGTGAAAATCCAGGCAGTGCAACCAGAGAGGCTTGTTAGCAGGTGGCAGGACAGCAGTAATGGGCTGACCTAATGAGCAGGACCGTTGTCCTTGATCTTTTTTTTTTTTTTTTTTTATTATTATTATACTTTAAGTTGTAGGGTACATGTGCATAACGTGCAGGTTTGTTACATATGTATACTTGTGCCATGTTGGTCTACTGCACCCATCAACTCGTCATTTACATCAGGTATAACTCCCAATGCAATCCCTCCCCCCTCCCCCCTCCCCATGATAGGCCCCGGTGTGTGATGTTCCCCTTCCTGAGTCCAAGTGATCTCATTGTTCAGTTCCCACCTATGAGTGAGAACATGCGGTGTTTGGTTTTCTGTTCTTGTGATAGTTTGCTAAGAATGATGGTTTCCAGCTGCATCCATGTCCCTACAAAGGATGCAAACTCATCCTTTTTTATGGCTGCATAGTATTCCATGGTGTATATGTGCCACATTTTCTTAATCCAATCTGTCACTGATGGACATTTGGGTTGATTCCAAGTCTTTGCTATTGTGAATAGTGCTGCAATAAACATACGTGTGCATGTGTCTTTATAGCAGCATAATTTATAATCCTTTGGGTATATACCCAGTAATGGGATGGCTGGGTCATATGGTACATCTAGTTCTAGATCCTTGAGGAATCGCCATACTGTTTTCCATAATGGTTGAACTAGTTTACAATCCCACCAACAGTGTAAAAGTGTTCCTCTTTCTCCACATCCTCTCCAGCACCTGTTGTTTCCTGACTTTTTAATGATCGCCATTCTAACTGGTGTGAGATGGTATCTCATTGTGGTTTTGATTTGCATTTCTCTGATGGCCAGTGATGATGAGCATTTTTTCATATGTCTGTTGGCTGTATGAATGTCTTCTTTTGAGAAATGTCTGTTCATATCCTTTGCCCACTTTTTGATGGGGTTGTTTGTTTTTTTCTTGTAAATTTGTTTGAGTTCTTTGTAGGTTCTGGATATTAGCCCTTTGTCAGATGAGTAGATTGCAAAAATTTTCTCCCATTCTGTAGGTTGCCTGTTCACTCTGATGGTAGTTTCTTTTGCTGTGCAGAAGCTCTTTAGTTTAATTAGATCCCATTTGTCAATTTTAGCTTTTGCTGCCGTTGCTTTTGGTGTTTTAGACATGAAGTCTTTGCCCATGCCTATGTCCTGAATGGTACTACCTAGGTTTTCCTCTAGGATTTTTATGGTATTAGGTCTAACATTTAAGTCTCTAATCCATCTTGAATTAATTTTCGTATAAGGAGTAAGGAAAGGATCCAGTTTCAGCTTTCTACTTATGGCTAGCCAATTTTCCCAGCACCATTTATTAAATAGGGAATCCTTTCCCCATTTCTTGTTTTTCTCAGGTTTGTCAAAGATCAGATGGCTGTAGATGTGTGGTATTATTTCTGAGGACTCTGTTCTGTTCCATTGGTCTATATCTCTGTTTTGGTACCAGTACCATGCTGTTTTGGTTACTGTAGCCTTGTAGTATAGTTTGAAGTCAGGTAGCGTGATGCCTCCAGCTTTGTTCTTTTAACTTAGGATTGTCTTGGAGATGCGGGCTCTTTTTTGGTTCCATATGAACTTTAAAGCAGTTTTTTCCAATTCTGTGAAGAAACTCATTGGTAGCTTGATGGGGATGGCATTGAATCTATAAATTACCTTGGGCAGTATGGCCATTTTCACGATATTGATTCTTCCTATCCATGAGCATGGTATGTTCTTCCATTTGTTTGTGTCCTCTTTTATTTCACTGAGCAGTGGTTTGTAGTTCTCCTTGAAGAGGTCCTTTACATCCCTTGTAAGTTGGATTCCTAGGTATTTTATTCTCTTTGAAGCAATTGTGAATGGAAGTTCATTCAGGATTTGGCTCTGTGTTTGTCTGTTATTGGTGTATAAGAATGCTTGTGATTTTTGCACATTAATTTTGTATCCTGAGACTTTGCTGAAGTTGCTTATCAGCTTAAGGAGATTTTGGGCTGAGACAATGGGGTTTTCTAAATATACAATCATGTCATCTGCAAACAGGGACAATTTGACTTCTTCTTTTCCTAACTGAATACCCCTGATTTCTTTCTCTTGCCTAATTGCCCTAGCCAGAACTTCCAACACTATGTTGAATAGGAGTGGTGAGAGAGGGCATCCCTGTCTTGTGCCAGTTTTCAAAGGGAATTTTTCCAGTTTTTGCCCATTCAGTATGATATTGGCTGTGGGTTTGTCATAAATAGCTCTTATTATTTTGAGGTACGTTCCATCAATACCGAATTTATTGAGCGTTTTTAGCATGAAGGGCTGTTGAATTTTGTCAAAAGCCTTTTCTGCATCTATTGAGATAATCATGTGGTTCTTGTCTTTGGTTCTGTTTATATGCTGGATTATGTTTATTGATTTGCGAATGTTGAACCAGCCTTGCATCCCAGGGATGAAGCCCACTTGATCATGGTGGATAAGCTTTTTGATGTGTTGTTGAATCCGGTTTGCCAGTATTTTATTGAAGATTTTTGCATCGATGTTCATCAGGGATATTGGTCTAAAATTCTCTTTTTTTGTTGTGTCTCTGCCAGGCTTTGGTATCAGGATGATGTTGGCCTCATAAAATGAGTTAGGGAGGATTCCCTCTTTTTCTATTGATTGGAATAGTTTCAGAAGGAATGGTACCAACTCCTCCTTATACCTCTGGTAGAATTCAGCTGTGAATCCATCTGGTCCTGGACTTTTTTGGTTGGTAGGCTATTAATTATTGCCTCAATTTCAGAGCCTACTATTGGTCTATTCAGGGATTCAACTTCTTCCTGGTTTAGTCTTGGAAGAGTGTAAGCGTCCAGGAAACTATCCATTTCTTCTAGATTTTCTAGTTTATTTGCATAGAGGTGTTTATAGTATTCTCTGATGGTAGTTTGTAGTTCTGTGGGGGTCGGTGGTGATATCCCCTTTATCATTTTTTATTGCGTCTATTTGATTCTTCTCTCTTTTCTTCTTTATTAGTCTTGCTAGCGGTCTGTCAATTTTGTTGATCTTTTCAAAAAACCAACTCCTGGATTCATTGATTTTTTGGAGGGTTTTTTATGTCTCTATCTCCTTCAGTTCTGCTCTGATCTTAGTTATTTCTTGCCTTCTGCTAGGTTTGGAATGTGTTTGCTCTTGCTTCTCTAGTTCTTTTAATTGCGATGTTAGCGTGTCAATTTTTGATCTTTCCTGCTTTCTCTTGTGGGCATTTAGTGCTATAAATTTCCCTCTACACACTGCTTTAAATGTGTCCCAGAGATTCTGGTATGTTGTATCTTTGTTCTCATTGGTTTCAAAGAACATCTTTATTTCTGCCTTCATTTCGTTATGTACCCAGTAGTCATTCAGGAGCAGATTGTTCAGTTTCCATGTAGTTGAGCGGTTTTGATTGAGTTTCTTAGTTCTGAGTTCTAGTTTGATTGCACTGTGGTCTGAGAGACAGTTTGTTATAATTTCTGTTCTTGTACATTTGCTGAGGAGTGCTTTACTTCCAATTATATGGTCAATTTTGGAGTAAGTACGATGTGGTGCTGAGAAGAATGTATATTCTGTTGATTTGGGGTGGAGAGTTCTATAGATGTCTATTAGGTCTGCTTGCTGCAGAGATGAGTTCAATTCCTGGATATCCTTGTTCACTTTCTGTCTTGTTGATCTGTCTAATGTTGACAGTGGAGTGTTGAAGTCTCCCATTATTATTGTATGGGAGTCTAAGTCTCTTTGTAAGTCTCTAAGGACTTCCTTTATGAATCTGGGTGCTCCTGTATTGGGTGCATATATATTTGGGATAGTTAGCTCTTCCTGTTGAATTGATCCCTTTACCATTATGTAATGGCCTTCTTTGTCTCTTTTGATCTTTGATGGTTTAAAGTCTGCTTTATCAGAGACTAGGATTGCAACCCCCGCTTTTTTTTGTTCTCCATTTGCTTGGTAAATCTTCCTCCATCCCTTTATTTTGAGCCTATGTATGTCTCTGCGTGTGAGATGGGTCTCCTGAATACAGCAGACTGATGGGTCTTGACTCTTTATCCAGTTTGCCAGTCTGTGTCTTTTCATTGGAGCATTTAGTCCATTTACATTTAAGGTTAAGATTGTTATGTGTGAACTTGATCCTGCCATTATGATATTAACTGGTTATTTTGCTCGTTAGTTGATGCAGTTTCTTCCTAGCCTCGATGGTCTTTACATTTTGGCATGTTTTTGCAATGGCTGGTACCGGTTGTTCCTTTCCATGTTTAGTGCTTCCTTCAGGGTCTCTTGTAAGGCAGGCCTAGTGGTGACAAAATCTCTGAGCATTTGCTTATCTGTAAAGGATTTTATTTCTCCTTCACTTATGAAACTTAGTTTGGCTGGATATGAAATTCTGGGTTTAAAATTCTTTTCTTTAAGAATGTTGAATATTGGCCCCCACTCTCTTCTGGCTTGGAGAGTTTCTGCCGAGAGATCTGCTGTGAGTCTGATGGGCTTCCCTTTGTGGGTAACCCGACCTTTCTCTCTGGCTGCCCTTAAGATTTTTTCCTTCATTTCAACTTTGGTGAATCTGGCAATTATGTGTCTTGGAGTTG